>NC_088229.1:6399280-6441780 GCF_036934945.1 Oncorhynchus masou masou | reverse complement strand
CAATCACTAACTCTCAGAGTTAACCTGAGTCCTCAATCACTAACCCTCAGAGTTAACCTGAGTCCTCAATCACTAACCCTCAGAGTTAACCTGAGTCCCCAATCACTAACTCTCAGAGTTAACCTGAGTCCACAATCACTAAATCTCAGAGTTAACCTGAGTCCACAATCACTAAATCTCAGAGTTAACCTGAGTCCACAATCACTAACTCTCAGAGTTAACCTGAGTCCACAATCACTAACTCTCAGTTAACCTGAGTCCTCAATCACTAACTCTCAGAGTTAACCTGAGTCCTCAATCACTAACCCTCAGAGTTAACCTGAGTCCTCAATCACTAACCCTCAGAGTTAACCTGAGTCCTCAATCACTAACTCAGAGTTAACCTGAGTCCTCAATCACTAACCCTCAGAGTTAACCTGAGTCCCCAATCACTAACTCTCAGAGTTAACCTGAGTCCACAATCACTAAATCTCAGAGTTAACCTGAGTCCACAATCACATTTACATTTACATTTAAGTCATTTAGCAGACGCTCTTATCCAGAGCGACTTACAAATTGGTGAATTCACCTTCTGACATCCAGTGGAACAGCCACTTTACAATAGTGCATCTAAATCATTAAGGGGGGGGGGGGTGGTGAGAGGATTACTTATCCTATCCTAGGTATTCCTTGAAGAGGTGGGGTTTCAGGTGTCTCTAACTCTCAGAGTTAACCTGAGTCCTCAATCACTAACTCTCAGAGTTAACCTGAGTCCTCAATCACTAACTCTCAGAGTTAACCTGAGTCCTCAATCACTAACCCTCAGAGTTAACCTGAGTCCTCAATCACTAACCCTCAGAGTTAACCTGAGTCCTCAATCACTAACCCTCAGAGTTAACCTGAGTCCTCAATCACTAACCCTCAGAGTTAACCTGAGTCCTCAATCACTAACTCTCAGAGTTAACCTGAGTCCTCAATCACTAACTCTCAGAGTTAACCTGAGTCCTCAATCACTAACCCTCAGAGTTAACCTGAGTCCTCAATCACTAACCCTCAGAGTTAACCTGAGTCCTCAATCACTAACTCAGAGTTAACCTGAGTCCTCAATCACTAACTCTCAGAGTTAACCTGAGTCCTCATTCACTAACTCTCAGAGTTAATCTGAGTCCTCATTCACTAACTCTCAGAGTTAACCTGAGTCCTCAATCACTAACTCTCAGTTAACCTGAGTCCTCAATCACTAACTCTCAGAGTTAACCTGAGTCCTCAATCACTAACTCTCAGAGTTAACCTGAGTCCTCAATCACTAACTCTCAGTTAACCTGAGTCCTCAATCACTAACCCTCAGAGTTAACCTGAGTCCTCAATCACTAACCCTCAGAGTTAACCTGAGTCCTCAATCACTAACCCTCAGAGTTAACCTGAGTCCTCAATCACTAACTCAGAGTTAACCTGAGTCCTCAATCACTAACTCTCAGAGTTAACCTGAGTCCTCAATCACTAACTCAGAGTTAACCTGAGTCCACAATCACTAACCCTCAGAGTTAACCTGAGTCCACAATCACTAACTCTCAGTTAACCTGAGTCCTCAATCACTAACCCTCAGAGTTAACCTGAGTCCTCAATCACTAACTCAGAGTTAACCTGAGTCCTCAATCACTAACTCTCAGAGTTAACCTGAGTCCTCAATCACTAACTCAGAGTTAACCTGAGTCCACAATCACTAACCCTCAGAGTTAACCTGAGTCCACAATCACTAACTCTCAGAGTTAACCTGAGTCCTCAATCACTATCTCAGAGTTAACCTGAGTCCTCAATCACTAACTCTCAGTTAACCTGAGTCCTCAATCACTAAATCTCAGAGTTAACCTGAGTCCTCAATCACTAACCCTCAGAGTTAACCTGAGTCCTCAATCACTAACCCTCAGAGTTAACCTGAGTCCTCAATCACTAACTCTCAGAGTTAACCTGAGTCCACAATCACTAACTCTCAGAGTTAACCTGAGTCCTCAATCACTAACTCAGAGTTAACCTGAGTCCACAATCACTAACCCTCAGAGTTAACCTGAGTCCTCAATCACCCCCAGATCAGAGAGGACACGATCCTGAGAATAAGTCTACAGAAGTTTCTCCCCGCTCACAATCACTGACTCTCTAAGACTCTCTCTGACAAGCAGACACACACACACACACACACACACACACGTACATACGCCTGCAAGCACAAACACTCACACAGTCCATCACTGACGTAGCTTAGGCCCAGCCCTGATAGGAGGTTGGAAGAAACATGTCTCTCCACCTCCCCTGTCCTCTACCCTTGTCCTCCCCTGTCCTCCCCTGTCCTCTACCCCTGTCCTCCCCTGTCCTCTACCCCTGTCCTCTACCCCTGTCCTCCCCTCTCCTCCCCTGTCCTCTACCCCTGTCCTCCCCTCTCCTCCCCTGTCCTCTACCCCTCTCCTCCCCTGTCCTCTACCCCTCTCCTCCCCTCTCCTCCCCTGTCCTCCCCTGTCCTCTACCCCTGTCCTCCCCTCTCCTCCCCTGTCCTCTACCCCTGTCCTCCCCTGTCCTCTACCCCTGTCCTCCCCTCTCCTCCCCTGTCCTCCCCTGTCCTCCCCTGTCCTCTACCCCTGTCCTCCCCCTCTCCTCCCCTGTCCTCTACCCCTGTCCTCCCTGTCCTCTACCCCTGTCCTCCCCTCTCCTCCCCTGTCCTCCCCTGTCCTCCCCTGTCCCTCCCCTGTCCTCTACCCCTGTCCTCCCCTCTCTACCCCTGTCCTCCCCTGTCCTCTACCCCTGTCCTCCCCTCTCCTCCCCTCCCCTCCCCTCTCCTCTACCCCTCTCCTCCCCTGTCCTCTACCCCTGTCCCCCCTTCTCCTTCCATGTCCTCAACCCCTGTCCTTCCCTCTCCTTCCCTGTCCTCTACCCCTGTCCTCCTCCCTCTCCTTCACTGTCCTCTACCCCTGTCCTTCCCTTTCCTTCCCTGTCCTCTACCCATGTCCCCCCCCTCTCCTTCCCTGTCCTCCTCCCCTCTTCTTCCCTGTCCTCTACCCCTGTCCCCCTCTCCTTCCCTGTCCCCTACCCCTGTCCTCCCCTCTCCTACCTTCCTCTGCTTGGTACCACTGGCAGACAGACCGGCTTAACTCCGCCGTATGGGGAGGTTCTGGGGTGGGGGGGGGATAATGACAACAACAACGCTCTGGATAAGAGCGTCTGCTAAATGACTTAAATGTAAATGTAAAATAATGGAAGGCTTGTAAGGGGAGGGGAAGAGAGAGAGAAACACAGAGAGAGACACACAGAGAGAGAGAGAGAGACAGAGTGAGAGAGAGAGACACAGAGAGAGAGAGAGAGAGAGAGACACAGAGAGAGAGAGAGACAGAGAGAGATACACAGAAAGAGACACAGAGGGAGAGAGAAACACAGGGAGAGAGACAGAGAGAGAGAGAGAGAGAGAGAGAGGGAGAGAGAAACACAGGGAGACACACACACAGAGAGAGAGAGACAGATTGGATCTCTAAAGAATCATCGTACAACAGACCACATTTACACCCTCCACACTCTAATTGATAAACAAGTAAACCAAAACAAAGGCAAAATCTACTCGTGTTTTGTAGATTTCAAGAAAACATTTGATTCAATTTGGCTTGAAGGTATTTTTTATAAACTAATAGAAAGTGGTATTGGAGGGAAAACATATGATTTTAATTAATCAATGTACATTAAAAACAAATGTGCAATTAAAATTGGCAACAAGCCAACAGACTTCTTCTCTCAGGGAAAGGGAGTGAAACAGGGCTGCCCAATAAGTCCAACACTATTTAACATCTACATTAATGAGTTAACAACAAGCCAACAGACTTCTCTCAGGGAAGGGGAGTGAAACAGGGCTGTCCAATAAGTCCAACACTATTTAACATCTACATTAATGAGTTAACAACAAGCCAACAGACTTCTCTCAGGGAAGGGGAGTGAAAAAGGGCTGCCCAATAAGTCCAACACTATTTAACATCTACATTAATGAGTTAACAACAAGCCAACAGACTTCTTCTCTCAGGGAAGGGGAGTGAAACAGGGCTGCCCAATAAGTCCAACACTATTCAACATCTACATTAATGAATTGGCAAAAACATCAGAAGAATCGGCACCACCTGGTATCACCCTACACCACCCTGAAATCAAGTGTCTGCTATAGACAGATGACCTGGTGCTGCTGTCTCCCACTAAGGAGGGTATGTTGTCTCCCACTAAGGAGGGTCTGTTGTCTCCCACTAAGGAGGGTCTGTTGTCTCCCACTAAGGAGGGTCTGCTGTCTCCCACTAAGATGGATCTGCTGTCTCCCACTAAGGAGGGTCTGCTGTCTCCCACTATGGAGGGTCTGCTGTCTCCCACTAAGGAGGGTCTGCTGTCTCCCACTAAGGAGGGTCTGCTGTCTCCCACTAAGGAGGGTCTGCTGTCTCCCACTAAGGAGGGTCTGCTGTCTCCCACTAAGGAGGGTCTGCTCTCCCACTAAGGAGGGTCTGTTGTCTCCCACTAAGGAGGGTCTGTTGTCTCCCACTAAGGAGGGTCTGTTGTCTCCCACTAAGGAGGGTCTGCTGTCTCCCACTAAGATGGATCTGCTGTCTCCCACTAAGGAGGGTCTGCTGTCTCCCACTAAGGAGGGTCTGCTGTCTCCCACTAAGGAGGGTCTGCTGTCTCCCACTAAGGAGGGTCTGCTGTCTCCCACTAAGGAGGATCTGCTGTCTCCCACTAAGGAGGGTCTGTTGTCTCCCACTAAGGAGGGTCTGTTGTCTCCCACTAAGGAGGATCTGCTGTCTCCCACTAAGGAGGGTCTGCTGTCTCCCACTAAGGAGGGTCTGTTGTCTCCCATTAAAGAGGGGTTACAGCAGCACCTAGATCATCTCCACTGGTTCTGTCAGACCTGGGCTCTGACCGTCAACCACAGGTTCTGTCAGACCTGGGCTCTGACCGTTAACCACAGGTTCTGTCAGACCTGGGCTCTGACCGTTAACCACAGGTTCTGTCAGACCTGGACTCTGACCGTAAACCACAGGTTCTGTCAGACCTGGACTCTGACCGTTAACCACAGGTTCTGTCAGACCTGGGCTCTGACCGTTAATCACTGGTTCTGTCAGACCTGGACTCTGACCGTTAACCACAGGTTCTGTCAGACCTGGACTCTGACTGTTAACCACAGGTTCTGTCAGACCTGGGCTCTGACCGTTAACCACAGGTTCTGTCAGACCTGGGCTCTGACTGTTAACCACAGGTTCTGTCAGACCTGGACTCTGACCGTTAACCACAGGTTCTGTCAGACCTGGGTTCTGACCGTAAACCACAGGTTCTGTCAGACCTGGACTCTGGCCGTTAACCACAGGTTCTGTCAGACCTGGGCTCTGACCGTTAACCACAGGTTCTGTAGGACCTGGACTCTGACCGTTAACCACAGGTTCTGTCGGACCTGGACTCTGGCCGTTAACCACAGGTTCTGTCGGACCTGGACTCTGGCCGTTAACCACAGGTTCTGTCAGACCTGGGCTCTGACCGTTAACCACAGGTTCTGTCGGACCTGGACTCTGACCGTTAACCACAGGTTCTGTCGGACCTGGACTCTGGCCGTTAACCACAGGTTCTGTCGGACCTGGACTCTGGCCGTTAACCACAGGTTCTGTCAGACCTGGGCTCTGACCGTTAACCACAGGTTCTGTCGGACCTGGGCTCTGACCGTTAACCACAGGTTCTGTCAGACCTGGGCTCTGACCGTTAACCACAGGTTCTGTCAGACCTGGGCTCTGACCGTTAACCTAAAAAAAACAAATATAATGATATTCCAAAAAAGGTCCGTAAATCAGGATGACAAATATATATTATATTTGGACACAGTTCTATTAGAACACACCAAAAACTACACATATCTTGGACTAAATATCAGCAACACAGGTAGCTTTCACATGGATGTGAATGAGCTGAGAGACAAAGCAAGAAGAGCATTCTATGCCATTAAAAGGAACATCAAAATAGAAATTCCAATTAGAATCTGGTTCAAAATGTTTCAATCAGTTCTAGAACCAGTTGCTCTATATGGCAGTGAAGTATGGGGTCCACTAATAATGAATTAACCAGATGGGACAAACATCCAATTGAAATACTCCATGCAGAGTTTGCAAGACTGTATTGCAAGTGCAAAGAGGGTTGGGGGTAGAGGGGGCTGGGGGGTAGAGGGATGAGGGGTAGAGGGGGCTGGGGGGTAGAGGGTTGGGGGGCTGGGGGGTAGAGGGTTGGGGGTAGAGGGTTGGGGCGTAGAGGGGGCTGGGGGTAGAGGTTTGGTGGCTAGAGGGGGTTGGTGGGTAGTGGGTTGGGGGTTGGGGGCTGGGGGTAGAGGGTTGGGGTAGAGGGGGGTTGGGGTAGAGGGTTGGGGGGCTGGGGGGTTGTTGGAGGAAATTATAGTTGAAATGATTAATTATGTATACATTTTTATTAGAACCATTAAAGTTTTAATACTATTATGTTATGGTATGAAATGTGTGGGTTTTTGGTTAAACTAGGACCGAAAATGTAGGTAAAACATAATTAATTGTCTGTACCTTGCGGGTTTAAGGGAGAAGGAGGGTCTCTTTTAGACAGATTGGAATGTTTGTTTTATGAGGGGAGTAGAAGACAATCTCCAGACCTGAAGACACTGCGCTATTGTGTGGATCGGAGAGAATGTGAGAAACTGATGACGTCATTTTATGTTCTCTCTTTAAAATGTAATGTTCTTTTGTATTTTGGGTCAGTACTCTCTTGAATTAAACGCTGTTACCTGACTTTTAAGACCGAGGCTCTGTCCATTCTTATAAAAATATTGGGTCTTACAATCCCTTAGAATGCATTGACAGAGTAATTAATTCTGATTGGGAAAAAATACAGAGGAATTTAGAATTGGTACTGGGGGTTGGTACTGGGGGTAGAGGGTTGGTACTGGGGGTAGAGGGTTGGTACTGGGGGTAGAGGGTTGGTACTGGGGGTAGAGGGTTGGTACGGGGGGTAGAGGGTTGGTACTGGGGGTAGAGGGTTGGTACTGGGGGTAGAGGGTTGGGGGTAGAGGGTTGGTACTGGGGGAAGAGGGTTGGTACTGGAGATAGAGGGTTGGTACTGGAGATAGAGGGTTGGTACTGGGGGTAGAGGGTTGGTACTGGGGGTAGAGGGTTGGTACTGGAGGTAGAGGGTTGGTACTGGGGGTAGAGGGTTGGTACTGGGGGTAGAGGGTTGGTACTGGGGGAAGAGGGTTGGTACTGGGGATAGAGGGTTGGGGGTAGAGGGTTGGTACTGGGGATAGAGGTTTGGGGGTAGAGGGTTGGTACTGGGATAGAGGGTTGGTACTGGGGGTAGAGGGTTGGTACTGGGGGTAGAGGGTTGGTACTGGAGGTAGAGGGTTGGGGGTAGAGGGTTGGTACTGGGGGAAGAGGGTTGGTACTGGGGATAGAGGGTTAGGGGTAGAGGGTTGGTACTGGGGATAGAGGTTTGGGGGTAGAGGGTTGGTACTGGGATAGAGGGTTGGTACTGGGGGTAGAGGGTTGGGGGTAGAGGGTTGGTACTGAGGGTAGAGGGTTGGTACTGGGGGTAGAGGGTTGGTACTGGGGGTAGAGGGTTGGTACTGGGATAGAGGGTTGGTACTGGGGGTAGAGGGTTGGTACTGGGGGTAGAGGGTTGGTACTGGGGGTAGAGGTTTGGGGGTAGAGGGTTGGTACTGGGGGTAGAGGGTTGGTACTGGGTATAGAGGGTTGGTACTGGAGATAGAGGGTTGGTACTGGGGTAGAGGGTTGGTACTGGGGGTAGAGGGTTGGGGGTAGAGGGTTGGTACTGAGGGTAGAGGGTTGGTACTGGGGGTAGAGGGTTGGTACTGGGGGTAGAGGGTTGGTACTGGGGGTAGAGGGTTGGTACTGGGGGTAGAGGGTTGGTACTGGGGGTAGAGGGTTGGTACTGGAGGTAGAGGGTTGGTACTGGGGATAGAGGGTTGGTACTGGGGGTAGAGGGTTGGTACTGGAGGTAGAGGGTTGGTACTGGAGGTAGAGGGTTGGTACTGGGTATAGAGGTTTGGGGGTAGAGGGTTGGTACTGGAGGTAGAGGGTTGGTACTGGAGGTAGAGGGTTGGTACTGGGTATAGAGGTTTGGGGGTAGAGGGTTGGTACTGGGGGTAGAGGGTTAGTACTGGGGATAGAGGGTTGGTACTGGGGGTAGAGGGTTGGTACTGGGGGTAGAGGGTTGGTACTGGGGGTAGAGGGTTGGTACTGGGGGTAGAGGGTTGGTACTGGGGATAGAGGGTTGGTACTGGGGGTAGAGGGTTGGTACTGGGGGTAGAGGGTTGGTACTGGGGGTAGAGGGTTGGTACTGGGGGTAGAGGGTTGGTACTGGGGGGTAGAGGGTTGGTACTGGGGGTAGAGGGTTGGTACTGGGGGGTAGAGGGTTGGTACTGGGGGTAGAGGGTTGGTACTGGGGGTAGAGGGTTGGTACTGGGGGTAGAGGGTTGGTACTGGGGGTAGAGGGTTGGTACTGGAGGTAGAGGGTTGGTACTGGGGGTAGAGGGTTGGTACTGGGGGTAGAGGGTTGGTGGTAGAGGGTTGGTACTGGGGGTAGAGGGTTGGTACTGGAGGTAGAGGGTTGGTACTGGGGGTAGAGGGTTGGTACTGGGGGTAGAGGGTTGGTACTGGGGGTAGAGGGTTGGGGGGAAGAGGGTTGGGGGTAGAGGGTTGGTACTGGGGGTAGAGGGTTGGTACTGGGGGTAGAGGGTTGGTGGTAGAGGGTTGGTACTGGGGGTAGAGGGTTGGTACTGGGGGTAGAGGGTTGGTGGTAGAGGGTTGGTACTGGGGGTAGAGGGTTGGTACTGGGGGTAGAGGGTTGGTACTGGGGGTAGAGGGTTGGTACTGGGGATAGAGGGTTGGTACTGGGGGTAGAGGGTTGGTACTGGGGTAGAGGGTTGGTACTGGGGGTAGAAGGTTGGTACTGGGGGTAGAGGGTTGGTACTGGGGGTAGAGGGTTGGTACTGGGGGTAGAGGGTTGGTACTGGGGGTAGAGGGTTGGTACTGGGGGTAGAGGGTTGGGGGGTAGAGGGTTGGGGGTAGAGGGGGCATGGGGGCTGGAGAGGTCATTCCCAGGAAGTGTCATTTGGACGAGTACTATCTATTAATATATCAACGGAGTCGTCATGCAGAACACCAACACTCTCTCGGGGCTCTACGCACTCATCTGCACTCCAGTTGCCTACTGTTATTACAAAGACCTCTCATGCATACATACTGTAGTCCCTTAAAATGAGACGGGGGAAATCGCCACAATGTCATGTTTCCTTCCAGATGACAGGCTCAGTCTCTATACACATCGGGAGGACAGGAGCCAGGCTGACATGTTGGTTCTTGACTCAGGGGCCCATGAACAGGAGACAGATCATGGAACAAGGCCTAGTGGACAGATTGAAGAGGCCTTCTCAGGGTACTCCTATCAGGAAGGAGAAGAGAGGGGGACCGGACACATTGGGCCTTGTTGAGATTTGAGGGGGAGAGATGCAGGGGAGAGATGAAGGGGGAGATGAGGGAGAGAGATGAAGGGGGAGAGATGAAGGGGGAGATGAGGGGGAGAGATGAAGGGGGAGAGATGAAGGGGGAGATGAGGGAGAGAGATGAAGGGGGAGAGATGAAGCGGGAGAGATGAGGGGGAGAGATGAAGGGGGAGAGATGAGGGGGAGAGATGTAGAGGGAGAGATGAAGGGGGAGATGAGGGGAGAGAGATGAAGGGGAGGGATGAAGGGGGAGATGAGGGAGAGAGATGAAGGGGGAGAGATGAAGCGGGAGAGATGAGGGGGAGAGATGAAGGGGGAGAGATGAGGGGGAGAGATGTAGAGGGAGAGATGAAGGGGAGAGATGAAGGGGGAGATGAGGGGGAGAGATGAGGGGAGAGATGAAGGGGGAGAGATGAAGGCGTAGAGATGAGGGGGAGAGATGTAGGGGGAGAGATGAAGGGGGAGATGAAGGGGAGAGATGAAGGGGGAGAGATGAAGGGGGAGATGAGGGGAGAGATGAAGGGGGAGAGATGAAGGGGAGAGATGAAGGCGTAGAGATGAGGGGGAGAGATGTAGGGGGAGAGATGAAGGGGGAGATACAGGGGGAGAGATGAAGGGGGAGATGAAGGGGAGAGATGAAGGGGGAGAGATGAGGGGGAGAGATGTAGGGTGAGAGATGAAGGGGGAGATGAAGGGGAGAGATGAGGGGGAGAGATGAAGGGGAGAGATGAAGGGGAGAGATGAGGGGGGAGATGGGGGGGAGAGGGATGAAGGGGAGAAATTAGGGGGGGAGAGGTGAAGGGGAGAGATGAAGGGGGATAGATGAAGGGGGAGATGAGGGGGAGAGATGAAGGGGGAGATGCAGGGGGAGAGATGAAGGGGGAGATGAGGGGGAGAGATGAGGGGGAGAGATTAGGGGGAGATGAAGGGGAGAGATGAAGGGGGAGATGAGGGGGAGAGATGAGGGGGAGAGATGAAGGGGGAGATGAAGGGGGAGATGAGGGGGAGAGATGAAGGGGGAGATGAAGGGGAGATGAAGGGGAGAGATGAGGGAGAGAGATGAAGGGGAGAGATGAGGGGGAGAGATGAAGGGGGAGATGCAGGGGGAGAGATGAAGGGGGAGAGATGAGGGGGAGAGATGTAGGGTGAGAGATGAAGCGGGGAGAGGTGAAGGGGGAGATGAAGGGGAGAGATGAGGGAGAGAGATGAAGGGGAGAGATGAGGGGGAGAGATGAAGGGGGAGATGCAGGGGGAGAGATGAAGGGGGAGAGATGAGGGGGAGAGATGTAGGGTGAGAGATGAAGCGGGGAGAGGTGAAGGGGGAGAGATGAAGGGGGATAGATGAAGGGGGAGATGAGGGGGAGAGATGAAGGGGGAGATGCAGGGGGAGAGATGAAGGGGGAGATGCAGGGGGAGAGATGAAGGGGGGAGAGATGAAGGGGAGAGATGCAGCTGGGATGCCCTTCACCTATTCTCCTATAGAAACATGGCTACACCCTGCAGCATGCTGGGATGCCCTTCACCTATTCTCCTATAGAAACATGGCTACACCCTGCAGCATGCTGGGATGCCCTTCACCTATTCTCCTATAGAAACATGGCTACACTCTGCAGATGCATCCAAAGGGAAAAAGAGGAAGAGAAAGTCCCAACAACAAACCACGTGACTGGAATCACAATTGGATCTTTCTCCTATAAATACCTTATTGAACTATTGCTGAGAGCTCCCCCAACCTGTGGTTTAGGGAACAAGTTTCCCCTGAGAGCTCCCTCAACCTGTGGTTTAGGGAACAAGTTTCCCCTGAGAGCTCCCTCAACCTGTGGTTTAGGGAACAAGTTTCCCCTGAGAGCTCCCCCCAACCTGTGGTTTAGGGAACAAGTTTCCCCTGAGAGCTCCCTCAACCTGTGGTTTAGGGAACAAGTTTCCCCTGAGAGCTCCCTCAACCTGTGGTTTAGGGAACAAGTTTCCCCTGAGAGCTCCCTCAACCTGTGGTTTAGGGAACAAGTTTCCCCTGAGAGCTCCCTCAACCTGTGGTTTAGGGAACAAGTTTCCCCTGAGAGCTCCCCCAACCTGTGGTTTAGGGAACAAGTTTCCCCTGAGAGCTCCCCCCAACCTGTGGTTTAGGGAACAAGTTTCAAAGGGACGATGGACGGGAAGCCATGTACCGTCAAATCTCTGGTGAGAACCTCCTTCCCTCTTTGGTGTTGAATTTCCTGTATCGGCTGTTGGTAAGGTTTGAGGTGGCACCACAGGTTCCAGAGTGGTGTGGCGGGAAAACAATATAGGGGAACGGTAGATTTTCCTGACCTGGTTGCCTGCTCACGGCCTGGGCTATGTGTGACTTTCATGTTGAGGCCCTCTTTGCAGGGACCTAACTCACTCTATTAAATTAATCAAAACGGGAACATATTTGAAAATAAATGGCTAGAAATTCTAAAGGAAATTATTTCCATCACTGCATATAGGTAATATTCTAATCTCATCAAAGCCAAAGGAACTGAATAATATTAAGAAATGCTATAGATGGAAGGAATGTAGTGTGGAAACCTAACAACAACAACAACAAAAAAACAAATTAGACAACAACAAATTCAATCCCTTTCAGACAACTTCCTGTAACAGTGAAGGTGTAAACTTAGCAGTAGAAAACCTAAACAGTATATTTAACTTCTCAGCTTCCCTATCAAATCTAAACATTTTCAAGTAGACAACCTAAGAAAATGAACAACAATGACAAATGGATACAGCCCAGGATAGAAAAAGGGTCTCCAGAACTGAGATGTCTTGGATATCTCCTCTCATAGCCTGGTTCCTCTCTAGGTTTCTAATCTCCACCCGGCACAGCCAGAAGAGGACTGGCCACCCCTCATAGCCTGGTTCCTCTCTAGGTTTCTAATCTCCACCTGGTACAGCCAGAAGAGGACTGACCACCCCTCAGAGCCTGGTTCCTCTCTAGGTTTCTAATCTCTACCCGGCACAGCCAGAAGAGGACTGGCCACCCCTCAGAGCCTGGTTCCTCTCTAGGTTTCTAATCTCCACCCGGCACAGCCAGAAGAGGACTGGCCACCCCTCATAGCCTGGTTCCTCTCTAGGTTTCTAATCTCCACCCGGCACAGCCAGAAGAGGACTGGCCACCCCTCATAGTCTGGTTCCTCTCTAGGTTTCTAATCTCCACCTGGTACAGCCAGAAGAGGACTGACCCACCCCTCAGAGCCTGGTTCCCCTCTAGGTTTCTAATCTCCACCCGGCACAGCCAGAAGAGGACTGGCCACCCCTCATAGGCTGGTTCCTCTCTAGGTTTCTAATCTCCACCCGGCACAGCCAGAAGAGGACTGACCACCCCTCATAGCCTGGTTCCTCTCTAGGTTTCTAATCTCCACCTGGTACAGCCAGAAGAGGACTGGCCCACCCCTCAGAGCCTGGTTCCTCTCTAGGTTTCTAATCTCCACCTGGTACAGCCAGAAGAGGACTGGCCACCCCTCATAGCCTGGTTCCTCTCTAGGTTTCTAATCTCCACCTGGTACAGCCAGAAGAGGACTGACCACCTCTCATAGTCTGGTTCCTCTCTAGGTTTCTAATCTCCACCCGGCACAGCCAGAAGAGGACTGGCCACCCCTCATAGCCTGGTTCCTCTCTAGGTTTCTAATCTCCACCCGGCACAGCCAGAAGAGGACTGGCCCACCCCTCAGAGCCTGGTTCCCCTCTAGGTTTCTAATCTCCACCTGGTACAGCCAGAAGAGGACTGGCCCACCCCTCAGAGCCTGGTTCCTCTCTAGGTTTCTAATCTCTACCCGGCACAGCCAGAAGAGGACTGACCACCCCTCAGAGCCTGGTTCCCCTCTAGGTTTCTAATCTCCACCCGGCACAGCCAGAAGAGGACTGACCCACCCCTCAGAGCCTGGTTCCCCTCTAGGTTTCTAATCTCCACCCGGCACAGCCAGAAGAGGACTGGCCACCCCTCATAGCCTGGATCCTCTCTAGGTTTCTAATCTCTACCCGGCACAGCCAGAAGAGGACTGACCACCCCTCATAGCCTGGTTCCTCTCTAGGTTTCTTCCTAGGTTTTGGCCTTTCTAGGGAGTTTTTCCAAGCCACCGTGCTTCTACACCTGCATTGCTTGCTGTTTGGGGTTTTAGGCTGGGTTTCTGTACAGCACTTTGAGACATCAGCTGATGTACGAAGGGCTATATGAATACATTTGATTGTTTGATAGACCAGTGCGCCACTCGGCAGCCATTTTCCCTTTTGTACTTCAGTTACTTTCACATCATTACAACACTGTGTATAGCCATAATGTATAGCCATAATATGACATTTGAAATGTCTCTACTCTTGGGAAATGGTGTTTCCCATGCAAATAAAGCCCTTTGAATGAGAGAGAGAGAGAGAGAGAGAGAGAGAGAGAGAGAGAGAGAGAGAGAGTGAGAGAGAGAGAGAGAGAGAGAGAGAGAGAGAGAGGAAGGAAGGGAGAGAGAGAGAGAGAGAGAGAGCACGAGAGAGAGAGAGCGTGAGAGAGAGAGAGAGAGAGAGAAAGAAAGAGAGAGAAAGAGAGAAAGAGAGAGAAAAAGAGAGAGAGAGAGAGAGAGAGAGAAAGAGAGAGCGAGAGAGAGAGAGAGAGAGAGGGGGGGGGGGGGAGAGAGAGAGAGAGCGCGTGAGAGAGAGAGAGAGACAGAGAGAGAGAAACAGAGAGAGAGAGAGAGAGAGAGAGAGAGAGAGAGAGAGGGGGTTGAGCCCTATAGCACCTGGTCAGAAGCAGTGCACTGCATAGTGAATAGGTGCCATTTGGGACGTTTACTGGGATTGGGAGAAAAGGAGGGATTTAGAGCATGAAACACACCGAGAAATCCACTGCCAATAGTTACTTATCTCAGTGGGAGGCCGTTCCTTCACTTGCTAGAACAAATGTGGTACCTGCTGCTTGCTGAGCAGACTGAAGTAAGACTCCTTCCTCACTCCCTCCTACACAGAGAGACATCCTCTTGTCATAGAGGAACCACTACGGACTGACAAAAAATATATACTGTATATTTTATTGCCAGCTGGAACAAATTAGGGTTTAAGTGCCCTGTGTCAAAGGACACAGGCAGATTTTCAATCTTGTCGTCTCGCGTATCTGAATCAGCGACCTTTCGGTTACTGGCACAACACTAAGCTCTTCCTGGCGCTCTATACCGAATCTCAACAGTAACGGGAATGAGAAGACAGTTCTTACACGCAGCCTGTGTGTGTCTCTCTCTGGGTTTCCTCCTTCACGACTGTTTGTCAGGGAAATGCAGTGGCTGTGTGTGTGTCTCTCTCTGGGTTTCCTCCTTCACGACTGGCTGTCAGGGAAATGCAGTGGCTGTGTGTCTCTCTCTGGGTTTCCTCCTTCACGACTGGCTGTCAGGGAAATGCAGTGGCTGTGTGTCTCTCTCTGGGTTTCCTCCTTCACGACTGGCTGTCAGGGAAATGCAGTGGCTGTGTGTGTCTCTCTGGGTTTCCTCCTTCACGACTGGCTGTCAGGGAAATGCAGTGGCTGTGTGTCTCTCTCTGGGTTTCCTCCTTCACGACTGGCTGTCATGGAAATGCAGTGGCTGTGTCTCTCTCTGTGTTTCCTCCTTCACGACTGGCTGTCAGGGAAATGCAGTGGGTGTGTGTCTCTCTGGGTTTCCTCCTTCACGACTGGCTGTCAGGGAAATGCAGTGGCTGTGTGTGTCTCTCTGGGTTTCCTCCTTCACGACTGGCTGTCAGGGAAATGCAGTGGCTGTGTGTGTCTCTCTGGGTTTCCTCCTTCACGACTGGTTGTCATGGAAATGCAGTGGCTGTGTGTGTCTCTCTGGGTTTCCTCCTTCACGACTGGTTGTCATGGAAATGCAGTGGCTGTGTGTGTCTCTCTGGGTTTCCTCCTTCACGACTGGCTGTCAGGGAAATGCAGTGGCTGTGTGTGTCTCTCTGGGTTTCCTCCTTCACGACTGGTTGTCATGGAAATGCAGTGGCTGTGTGTGTGTGTCTCTGGGTTTCCTCCTTCACGACTGGTTGTCAGGGAAATGCAGTGGCTGTGTGTGTGTGTCTCTCTGGGTTTCCTCCTTCACGACTGGTTGTTAGGGAAATGCAGTGGGTTCTGCTGTCCAGATGCTGTCTAGGAGGCTAATTGGATATGCGTCTGCCTATTTTGTCTCAGTCTGTCAGAGTGTCTGTTTGTCTAATCTGCTGGGTCCCAGCTGGTTTTTCCCGACGAGGACACAGATGGCTCTTCTGCCAGAGCTCAACCACACCTCACAGGGCAAGAGAGAGGAGAGAATAAGAGAGAAGAGTGAAGAGGAGGATGGGAGAGGAGAGGAAGGAACGAGGAGAGGAAGGGAGGAATGAGGAGAGGAAGAAGAGGAGGGGAAGTCTTTTTCCAGTACCCAGGAGGCCTTGAGCAAAAATGGGAAAATGGATGCCTCCCCTGAAGAACCCTATACAGGGTTCTGAAGAGATGTACACAGTACCTGTCTAAAGTTTGGACACACCTACTCATTCAACTCAAAATATATTTTGTTTTTGAGATTCTTCAAAGTAACCACCTTTTGCCTTGATGACAGCTTTGCACACTCTTGGAATTCTCTCAACCAGCTTCATGAGGTAGTTACCTGGAATGCATTTCAATTAACAGGTGTGCCTTCTTAAAAGTTAAATTGTGTAATTTCTTTCCTTAATGCGTTTGAGCCAATCAGTTGTGTTGTGACAAGGTAGGGGTGGTATACAGAAGATAGCCCTATTTGGTAAAAGACCAAGTCCATATTATGGCAAGAACAGCTCAAATAAGCAGAGAAACGACAGTCCATCATTACTTTAAGACATGAAGGTCAGTCAATGCGGAATGTTTCAAAAACATATTCAAGTGCAGTCGAAAAAACGATCAAGCCCTTTGATGAAACTGGTTCTCATGAGGACCTCCACAGGAAAGACCCAGAGTTACCTCTGCTGCAGAGGATACGTTCATTAGAGGCAGCCAGAGAGAATAAAGGGCCAGAGAGAGAAAATGGCCAAAGGGCCAGAGAGAGTAAAGGGCCAGAGAGAGTAAAGGGCCAGAGAGAATAAAGGGCCAGAGAGAGAAAATGGCCAAAGGGCCAGAGAGAGTAAAGGGCCAGAGAGAGAAAAGGGCCAGAGAGAGTAAAGGGAGAGAGGGTCAGAGAGAGTAAAGGGCCAGAGAGAGAAAAGGGAGAGAGGGTCAGAGAGAGTAAAGGGCCAGAGAGAGAAAAGGGCCAGAGAGAGAAAAGGGCCAGAGTGCCAGAGAGAGTAAAGGGCCAGAGAGAGAAAAGGGCCAGAGAGAGTAAAGGGAGAGAGGGACAGAGAGAGTAAAGGGCCAGAGAGAGAAAAGGGCCAGAGAGAGAAAAGGGCCAGAGAGCCAGAGAGAGTAAAGGGCCAGAGAGAGAAAAGGGCCAGAGAGAGTAAAGGGCCAGAGGGCCAGAGAGAGTAAAGGGCCAGAGAGAGTAAAGGGCCAGAGAGAGTAAAGGGCCAGAGAGAGTAAAGGGCCAGAGAGAGTAAAGGGTCAGAGGGCCAGAGAGAGTAAAGGGCCAGAGAGAGTAAAGGGCCAGAGAGAGAAAAGGGCCAGAGAGCCAGAGAGAGTAAAGGGCCAGAGAGAGTAAAGGGCCAGAGAGAGTAAAGGGCCAGAGAGAGAAAAGGGCCAGAGAGAGAAAAGGGCCAGAGAGCCAGAGAGAGTAAAGGGCCAGAGAGAGTAAAGGGCCAGAGAGCTTTCGGTTACCAACACATCAACTGCTAAACGACCAGCCACTTGAGTAGACAACTCCAGCTGTCCAACACTAGACTCTCCTGGCTCCAGTCCAAGGGACAGTTCCCATTAGTCAGCAGCTCTCTCTTTGCCCTCCCTGTGATTTGAAAAAGTCCAACCGTTACGGATCTTGGCAGTTTTAATGGCGGAGAGCTGACAGCCTGCACACACACCATACAACTAGAGCTGGGCGGAGAGAACTGGGCTTCTCTCATATGGTTTGTCACGTTTTCATATATTTTTCATATGGTAACAGCTATTGAACGTCTGCAACAACTGAGAATACATTACAATTCTGTCTTACTGTAATACACCACCTTACATGACATTCAACATGATCAAAACTTAATATTACGGGCCGGTTTCATTTCATCTGAGATTCTCTACCGTGCATGCTTTGGAAGTCGGGAAGACGAACCCTCAGATTTAATAGAACAATCCGAAAATGTTTCCCTCTTTCTTTCCAAAGACCACACGGACACAACGAGCAGTTTGACCACAGGGTTTCAGTGTCTCGAAGCATGACGTCGTTGTTCTGTGAGAGAGGTTTGAAGAGAAGTTTTGAACGAGGACTGTTTTTTGTTGCTGTGACTATTCCGTGAATGGTTAGTTGAGCATATCCGGTGAACTAAGGAGCCTGTCTATAAACCCGGTGTTCACCCTTTTAAGGACGAATCTCTGGACCATTAAAGCCTTGTTAGCGAGACCTGGTAAGTCAGCCAGTTAGAAATGCCTGAGAGGAACACAGGAAGAAAGAGCAGGTCAACCTTGTGTTCAGCCAATCGGAACAGCCCTGTGTGTGATTCTAAGAACCTTGCGAGGGGTTCTGAGAGGTCCCTGAAAGGAGCTACATGTTGACAACTGAAGGACCTACTGAGACGAGTGGGACAACATCAGTGGAAACAACACACTGACGAATCAAACGTTATAAATCAAGATTAACTTCAGTGTGTAAAACATTCCGACGAGCATCAAGTGCACCGTTGTGTGTGTGTGTGTGTGTGTGTGTGTGTGTGTGTGTGTGTGTGTGTGTGTGTGTGTGTGCAACCTACAAACTTCAAGTTGATTAGCAACTACAGGCTTGAGGCTTTCCCTCCCTCTCATCCCCTGACCTCTCATTCTTCCTTCGCTCCTCTCTCCCTCCCTCTCATCCCCTGACCTCTCATTCTTCCTTCGCTCCTCTCTCCTCCCTCTCGTCCCCTGACCTCTGTCTTCCTTCGCTCCTCTCTCCTCCCTCTCGTCCCCTGACCTCTCATTCTTCCTTCGCTCCTCTCTCCTCCCTCTCGTCCCCTGACCTCTTTCCCTCGCTCCTCTCTCCTCCCTCTCGTCCCCTGACCTCTTTCCCTCGCTCCTCTCTCCCTCCCTCTCGTCCTCTGACCTCTCATTCTTCCTTCGCTCCTCTCTCCCTCCCTCTCGTCCCCTGACCTCTCATTCTTCCTTCGCTCCTCTCTCCCTCCCTCTCATCCCCTGACCTCTCAGTCTTCCTTCGCTCCTCTCTCCCTCCCTCTCATCCCCTGACCTCTCATTCTTTCCTTCGCTCCTCTCTCCCTCCCTCTCGTCCCCTGACCTCTCATTCTTCCTTCGCTCCTCTCTCCCTCCCTCTCGTCCCCTGACCTCTTTCCCTCGCTCCTCTCTCCCTCCCTCTCGTCCCCTGACCTCTCATTCTTCCTTCGCTCCTCTCTCCTCCCTCTCATCCCCTGACCTCTCAGTCTTCCTTCGCTCCTCTCTCCCTCCCTCTCATCCCCTGACCTCTCATTCTTTCCTTCGCTCCTCTCTCCTCCCTCTCGTCCCCTGACCTCTCATTCTTCCTTCGCTCCTCTCTCCCTCCCTCTCGTCCCCTGACCTCTGTCTTCCTTCGCTCCTCTCTCCTCCCTCTCGTCCCCTGACCTCTCATTCTTCCTTCGCTCCTCTCTCCTCCCTCTCATCCCCTGACCTCTCATTCTTCCTTCGCTCCTCTCTCCCTCCCTCTCGTCCCCTGACCTCTCATTCTTCCTTCGCTCCTCTCTCCCTCCCTCTCATCCCCTGACCTCTCATTCTTCCTTCGCTCCTCTCTCCTCCCTCTCGTCCCCTGACCTCTTTCCCTCGCTCCTCTCTCCCTCCCTCTCGTCCCCTGACCTCTTTCCCTCGCTCCTCTCTCCCTCCCTCTCGTCCCCTGACCTCTCAGTCTTCCTTCGCTCCTCTCTCCTCCCTCTTGTCCCCTGACCTCTCATTCTTCCTTCGCTCCTCTCTCCTCCCTCTCGTCCCCTGACCTCTCATTCTTCCTTCGCTCCTCTCTCCTCCCTCTCGTCCCCTGACCTCTCATTCTTCCCTTGCTCCTCTCTCCTCCCTCTCGTCCCCTGACCTCTTTCCCTCGCTCCTCTCTCCTCCCTCTCGTCCCCTGAACTCTTTCCCTCGCTCCTCTCTCCTCCCTCTCGTCCCCTGAACTCTTTCCCTTGCTCCTCTCTCCTCCCTCTCGTCCCCTGACCACTCATTCTTCCCCTTGCTCCTCTCTCCCTCCCTCTCATCCCTTGAACTCTCATTCTTTCCCTCGCTCCTCTCTCCCTCCCTCTCGTCCCAACCTCTTTCCCTAACCCCTCTCATCTCCCTCCCTCTCCTTTTCCCTCACCCCTCTCTCCCTCCCTCTCATCCCAACGTCTCCTTCTTCTAAATGAGTGACAAACACTCCCTCTGATCTACTCTGTCACATGAAATGTAGAGTTATTTGCTAACGACCACCCTGAGAACTGTCACACACCAATCAGAGTCCCTGGCCCCAGTCCAAGCCTGGCTTAATTAAACCTCCCTGGCCCACCCTACTCTGGCTCTAGCATCCTACCCTACTCTATCATACCCTACTCTCGACCCTTGTACCCTATCCCAAACTACTCTGCCCCCTCTTACTCCTCCTCTACCTAATCTATATGTCTAAGATGAAGAACAGAATAACCACATTAGTTACTGCCACCATATCTATACACGATATCTATACACTATATCTATACACCATATCTATACACCATATATATACACCACTATAGTTACTGCCACCACAGTTACTGCCACTATGCTACTGCCACTATATCTATACACCATATCTATACACCATATATATACACCATATCTATACACCACTATAGTTACTGCCACCACAGTTACTGCCACTATGCTACTGCCACTATATCTATACACCATATCTATACACCACCATATCTATACACGATATCTATACACTATATCTATACACCATATCTATACACCATATATATACACCATATATATACACCATATCTATACACCACTATAGTTACTGCCACCATATCTATACACGATATCTATACACTATATCTATACACCATATCTATACACCATATATATACACCATATCTATACACCACTATAGTTACTGCCACCATATCTATAGACCATATCTATACACCATATCTATACACCATATCTATACACCATATCTATAGACCATATCTATACACCATATCTATACACCATATCTATACACCATATCTATAGACCATATCTATACACCATATCTATACACCATATCTATACACCATATCTATACACCATATCTATACACCATATCTATACACCACTATAGTTATGTTATGTACTTGAGTGAAGACCCAAAAGCGGTTTTAACAGAAAACAGAGTTCTTTAATGAAAAACAGGAATGGCATAAATCCTCTTCCAACGTAGTCAATGGAACAAAAAGAACGTTAGAATAATGCAGGATGCACCTGCCAGGCAGACTCCGACAGGATAGGACAAGGTGGAAGCAAACGGGACGACAGCTTGCTTCTGGCATCAAAAACACAAACAAGAATCAGACACTGAAAGTAGCAGGAACAGAGAGAGAAATAGAGACCTAATCAGAGGGGGAAGAGAGAACAGGTGGGAAGGAGTGAATGAGCTAGTTAGGGGAGATGTAGAACAGCTGAAGAATGAGAGACAGAGAAGGTAACCTAAAAAGACCAGCAGAGAGAGACAGAGTGAAGAGAAAGGACAGGAACAGACATAACAAGACATGACAGTACCCCCCACTCACCGAGCGCCTCCTGGCGCACTCGAGGAGGAAACCTGGCGGCAACGGAGGAAATCATCGATCAGCGAACGGTCCAGCACGTCCCGAGAGGGAACCCAACTCCTCTCCTCAGGACCGTACCCCTCCCAATCCACTAGGTACTGATGACCACGGCCCCGAGGGCGCATGTCCAAAATCTTACGAACCCTGTAGATGGGTGCGCCCTCGACAAGGATGGGGGGGAGGGACGAGCGGGGGCGCGAAGAACGGGCTTAACACAGGAGACATGGAAGACCGGGTGAACGCGACGAAGATAGCGCGGGAGAAGAAGTCGCACTGCGACAGGATTAATGACCTGAGAAATACGGAACGGACCAATGAACCGCGGGGCCAACTTGCGAGAAGCTGTCTTAAGGGGAAGGTTCTGAGTGGAGAGGCATACTCTCTGACCGCAACAATATCTAGGACTCTTGGTCCTACGCTTATTAGCGGCCCTCACAGTCTGCGCCCTGTTACGGCAAAGTGCCGACCTGACCCCCTTCCAGGTGCGCTCGCAACGCTGGACAAAAGCCTGAGCGGAGGGGACGCAGGACTCGGCGAGCTGAGATGAGAACAGCGGAGGCTGGTACCCGAGGCTACTCTGAAAAGGGGATAGACCGGTAGCAGACGAGGGAAGCGAGTTGTGGGCGTACTCTGCCCAGGGGAGCTGTTCTGACCAAGACGCAGGGTTACGAAAAGAAAGACTGCGTAAATGCGACCAACAGTCTGATTGGCCCGTTCGGCTTGACCGTTAGACTGGGGATGAAAGCCGGACGAGAGACTGACGGAAGCCCCAATCAAACGGCAAAACTCCCTCCAAAATTGAGACGTGAACTGCGGGCCTCTGTCGGAAACGACGTCAGACGGAAGGCCATGAATTCGGAAAACATTCTCGATAATGATCTGAGCCGTCTCCTTAGCAGAAGGGAGCTTATCGAGAGGAATGAAATGAGCCGCCTTAGAGAATCTATCGACAACCGTAAGAATAACTGTCTTCCCGCTGATGAAGGCAGTCCGGTGATAAAATCTAAAGCGATGTGAGACCACGGTCGAGAGGGAATGGGAAGCGGTCTGAGACGGCCGGCAGGAGGAGAGTTCCCAGATTTAGTCTGCGCGCAGACCGAACAAGCGGCGACAAATCGACGCGCGTCACGTTCCCGAGTGGGCCACCAGAAACGCTGGCGAATGGAAGCGAGCGTACCCCGAACGCCGGGTGGCCGGCTAACTTGGCAGAGTGGGCCCACTGAAGAACGGCCGGACGAGTAGGAACGGGAACGAACAGAAGGTTCCTAGGACAAGCTCGCGGCGACGGAGTGTGAGCGAGTGCTTGCTTTACCTGCCTCTCAATTCCCCAGACAGTCAACCCGACAACACGCCCGTCAGGGAGAATCCCCTCGGGGTCGGTGGAGACCTCAGAAGAACTGAAGAGACGAGATAAAGCATCAGGCTTGGTGTTTTTGAGCCCGGACGATAAGAAATAACAAACTCGAAACGAGCGAAAAACAGAGCCCAACGAGCCTGACGCGCATTAAGTCGTTTGGCTGAACGGATGTACTCAAGGTTCCTATGGTCAGTCCAAACGACAAAAGGAACGGTCGCCCCCTCCAACCACTGTCGCCATTCGCCTAGGGCTAAGCGGATGGCGAGCAGTTCGCGATTACCAACATCATAGTTACGTTCTGACGGCGATAAGCGATGAGAGAAAACGCGCAAGGATGGACCTTGCCGTCAGAGAGAGCGCTGAGAAAGAATGGCTCCCACGCCCACCTCTGACGCGTCAACCTCAACAACAAACTGTCTAGAGATGTCAGGTGTAACAAGAATAGGAGCGGATGTAAAACGATTCTTAAGAAGATCAAAAGCTCCCTGGGCGGAAACGGACCACTTAAAGCACGTCTTAACAGAAGTAAGGGCTGTGAGGGGAGCTGCCACCTGACCGAAATTACGGATGAAACGACGATAGAAATTAGCGAAGCCCAGAAAGCGCTGCAGCTCGACGCGTGACTTAGGAATGGGCCAATCAATGACAGCCTGGACCTTAGCGGGATCCATCTTAATGCCCTCAGCGGAAATAACGGAACCGAGAAAAGGGACAGAGGCGGCATGAAAAATGCACTTCTCAGCCTTCACATAAAGACAGTTCTCCAAAAGGCGCTGGAGGACGCGTCGCACGTGCTGAACATGAATCGAGAGAGACGGAGAAAAATCAGGATATCGTCCATGTAAACGAAAACAAAAATGTTCAGCATGTCTCTCAGGACGTCGTTAACTAGTGCCTGAAAGACAGCTGGAGCGTTAACGAGGCCGAAAGGAAGAACCCGGTATTCAAAGTGCCCTAACGGAGTGTTAAACGCCGTCTTCCACTCGTCCCCCTCCCTGATGCGCACGAGATGGTAGGCGTTACAAAGGTCCAATTTGGTGAAAAACCTGGCTCCCTGCAGGATCTCGAAGGCTGAAGACATAAGAGGAAGCGGATAACGATTCTTAACTGTTATGTCATTCAGCCCTCGATAATCCACGCATGGGCGCAGGGACCCGTCCTTCTTCTGAAAAAAAAAACCCGCTCCGGCGGGAGAGGAGGAGGAGACTATGGTACCGGCGTTGAGCGAAACCGACAAATAATCCTCGAGAGCCTTACGTTCGGGAGCCGACAGAGAGTATAATCTACCCCGGGGGGGAGTAGTTCCCGGAAGGAGATCAATACTACAGTCATACGACCGGTGTGGAGGGAGAGAAGTGGCCTTGGAACGACTGAACACCGTGCGCAGATCGTGATACTCCTCCGGCACCCCTGTCAAATCGCCAGGCTCCTCCTGTGAAGTAGAGACAGAGGAAACAGGAGGGATAGCAGACATTAAACAGGTCACATGACAAGAAACATTCCAGGATAGGATAGTATTACTAGACCAATTAATAGAAGGGTTATGGCGCACTAGCCAGGGATGACCCAAAACAACAGGTGTAAAAGGTGAACGAAAAATTAAAAAAGAAATGGTTTCGCTATGATTACCAGAGACAGTGAGGGTTAAAGGCAGCGTCTCACGCTGAATCTTGGGGAAAGAACTACCATCTAAAGCGAACAAGGCCGTGGGCTCCCCTAACTGTCTGAGAGGAATGTCATGTTCCCGAGCCCAGGTCTCGTCCATAAAACAGCCCTCCGCCCCAGAGTCTATCAAGGCACTGCAGGAAGCAGATGAACCGGGCCAGCGGAGATGGACCGGAAAGGTAGTGCGTGATCCAGAAGGAGAGGCCTGAGTAGTTGCGCTCACCAGTAGCCCTCCTTTTACTGATGAGCTCTGGCTTTTACTGGACATGAGGTGACAAAATGACCAGCGGAGCCGCAGTAGAGACAGAGGCGATTGGTGATTCTCCGTTCCTTCTCCTTGGCCGAGATGCGGATACCCCCAGCTGCATAGGCTCAGCATCCGAGCCGGCGGAGGAGGGTGGCAGTGATGCGGCAGGTGGCAGTGATGTGGAGAGGGGAGCAACGGAGAACGCGAGCTCCTTTCCACGAGCTCGGCGACGAAGATCAAACCGTCGCTCTATGCGAATAGCGAGAGCTATTAAGGAGTCCAGACAGGAAGGAACCTCCCGGGAGAGGATCTCATCCTTAACCTCGACGAGGAGACCCTCCAGAAAACGAGCGAGCAAAGCCGGCTCGTTCCAGTCACTAGAGGCAGCGAGAGTGCGAAACTCAATAGAATAATCCGTTATGGATCTATTCCCCTGACATAGGGAAGACAGGGCCCTGGAAGCCTCCTCGCCAAAAACAGAACGGTCAAAAACCCGTATCATCTCCTCCTTAAAGTCCTGATACTGGTTAATACACTCAGCCCTCGCCTCCCAGACTGCCGTGCCCCACTCACGCGCCCGTCCGGTAAGGAGAGAAATGACGTAGGCGATGCGGGCTGCGCTCCTGGAGTAAGTGTTGGGCTGGAGAGAGAACACCACATCACACTGAGTGAGGAATGAGCGGCACTCAGTGGGCTCCCCAGAGTAACACGGCGGGTTGTTGATCCTGGGCTCCGGAGACTCGGAAACCCTGGAAGTGGGCGGTGGATCGAGGTGGAGTTGGTGAACCTGTCTTGTGAGGTCGGAGACTTGGACGGCCAGGGTCTCAACGGCATGTCGAGCAGCAGACAATTCCTCCTCGTGTCTGCCTAGCATCGCTCCCTGGATCTCGACGGCGGAGTGAAAAGGGTCCGGAGCCGCTGGGTCCATTCTTGGTCTGATTCTTCTGTTATGTACTTGAGTGAAGACCCAAAAGCGGTTTTAACAGAAAACAGAGTTCTTTAATGAAAAACAGGAATGGCATAAATCCTCTTCCAACGTAGTCAATGGAACAAAAAGAACGTTAGAATAATGCAGGATGCACCTGCCAGGCAGACTCCGACAGGATAGGACAAGGTGGAAGCAAACGGGACGACAGCTTGCTTCTGGCATCAAAAACACAAACAAGAATCAGACACTGAAAGTAGCAGGAACAGAGAGAGAAATAGAGACCTAATCAGAGGGGGAAGAGAGAACAGGTGGGAAGGAGTGAATGAGCTAGTTAGGGGAGATGTAGAACAGCTGAAGAATGAGAGACAGAGAAGGTAACCTAAAAAGACCAGCAGAGAGAGACAGAGTGAAGAGAAAGGACAGGAACAGACATAACAAGACATGACAAGTTACTGCCACCATATCTATACACCACTATATATATACACCATATCTATACACCATATATATACAACACTATAGTTACTGCCACCATATCTATACACCACTATATATATACACCATATCTATACACCATATATATATACACCACTATAGTTACTGCCACCATATCTATACACCACTATATATATACACCATATCTATACACCATATATATACACCACTATAGTTACTGCCACCATATCTATACACCACTATATATATACACCATATCTATACACCATATATATATACACCACTATAGTTACTGCCACCATATCTATACACCACTATATATATACACCATATCTATACACCATATATATACACCACTATAGTTACTGCCACCATATCTATACACCATATCTATACACCATATCATACACCACCATATCTATACACCATATCTATACACCACCATATCTATACACCACCATATATATACACCATATCTATACACCATATCTATACACCACTATAGTTACTGATTACACCATCATAGTTACTGATTACAATTTATAACTTGTAACTGTAATAGATTACATTTAGAAAGTAACCTAGGCAACCCTGGGGCTCGATTTTATACACCTGTTAGCAACAGGTGTGTCTGAAATAGCCAAATCCACCCATTTGAAGGGGTGTCCACATACTTTTGTATATATAGCATATGCAGAAACAAGGTCCTTTGAGACAGCAGTAAACCAACCCTACAGTACAGGCAGTAAACCAACCCTACAGTACAGGCAGTAAACCAACCCTACAGTACAGACAGTAAACCAACCCTACAGTACAGGCAGTAAACCAACCCTACAGTACAGGCAGTAAACCAACCCTACAGTACAGACAGTAAACCAACCCTACAGTACAGGCAGTAAACCAACCCTACAGTACAGGCAGTAAACCAACCCTACAGTACAGACAGTAAACCAACCCTACAGTACAGACAGTAAACCAACCCTACAGTACAGGCAGTAAACCTACCCTACAGTACAGACAGTAAACCAACCCTACAATACAGGCAGTAGACCAACCCTACAGTACAGGCAGTAGACCAACCCTACAGTACAGGCAGTAGACCAACCCTACAGTACAGGCAGTAGACCAACCCTACAGTACAGGCAGTAGGCCAACCCTACAGTACAGGCAGTAGACCAACCCTACAGTACAGGCAGTAGACCAACCCTACAGTACAGGCAGTAGACCAACCCTACAGTACAGACAGTAAACCAACCCTAGAGTACAGGCAGTAGACCAACCCTACAGTACAGACAGTAGGCCAACCCTACAGTACAGGCAGTAGACCAACCCTACAGTGCAGGCAGTAGACCAACCCTACAGTACAGGCAGTAGACCAACCCTACAGTACAGACAGTAAACCAACCCTAGAGTACAGGCAGTAGACCAACCCTACAGTACAGGCAGTAGACCAACCCTACAGTACAGACAGTAGACCAACCCTACAGTACAGGCAGTCGACCAACCCTACAGTACAGGCAGTAGACCAACCCTACAGTACAGGCAGTACAGGCAATAACCTAACCCTAACTTTTTTAACAAATCAAAAGGGGCTGAATAATTTTGCACGCCCAATTTTTCAGTTTTTGATTTGCTAAAAAAGTTTGAAATATCCAATAAATGTCGTTCCACTTCATGATTGTGTCCCACTTGTTGTTGATTCTTCACAAAAAAATACAGTTTTATATCTTTATGTTTGTAGCCTGAAATTTGGCAAAAGGTCGCAAAGTTCAAGGAGGCCGAATACTTTCTCAAGGCACTGTATATCACAACCCAGACACACTGGAGACTAGAAAAGATTACAGACATATAAACAGAAATGTTTGTGGATTTAACCTAGTTTTAATTGATTTATGGTACCTTTTTTGTGTGTAAATGAATGAAACACTCCAGTGTGTGTTTGGTCTCAACTCTTGACTTTGTCGCCTCTAGTAGAAAGAATGTTTTCACTGCTACAAGGACATGATAAGGGGCCAGTTTGGCTTCTCTCTTTCTCTCTTTCTTTCTTTCTTTCTTTCTTTCTTTCGTTCTATCTCTTTCTCTCTACTCTCTCTCTCTGTTCTCCATAACTCCACCTCTCCCTCCATACCTACTCCTCCTCTCCCTACATACATACCTCCTCCACCTCTCCCTACATACCTCCTCCTCCTCTCCCTCCATACCTTCTCCACCTCCCTCCATACCTCCTCCACCTCTCCCTCCATATCTCCTCCTCCTCCACCTCTCCCTCCATACCTCCTCCACCTCTCCCTCCATACCTCCTCCACCTCTCCCTCCATATCTCCACCTCTCCCTCCATATCTCCTCCTCCTCCTCTCCCTCCATACCTCCCCCTCCTCTCCCTCCATACCTCCACCTCTCCCTCCATACCTCCTCTTCCTCCTCTCCCTCCATACCTCCTCCACCACTCCCTCCATACCTCCTCCTCCTCTCCCTCCATACCTCCACCTCTCCCTCCATACCACTACATACCTCCTCCTCCCCCTCCATACCTCCTCCTTCCACCTCTCCCTCCAAATCTCCTCCTCCTCTCCCTCCAAACCTCCTCCACCTCTCCCTCCATATCTCCTCCTCCTCCTCTCACTCCATACCTCCTCCTCCTCTCCCTCCATACCTCCTCCACCTCTCCCTCCATACCTCCTCCTCCTCCTCTCCCTCAATACATCCTCCTCCTCTCCCTCCATACCTCCACCTCTCCCTCCAAACCTCCACCTCTCCCTCCATACCTCCTCCTCCTCTCCCTCCATACCTCCTCCTCCTCCTCTCCCTCCATACCTCCACCTCTCCCTCCATACCTCCTCCTCCTCTCCCTCCATACCTCCTCCTCCTCCTCTCCCTCCATACCTCCACCTCTCCCTCCAAACCTCCTCCTCCTCTCCCTCCAAACCTCCTCCTCCTCTCCCTCCAAACCTCCTCCACCTCTCCCTCCATATCTCCTCCTCCTCCTCTCCCTCCATACCTCCTCCTCCTCTCCCTCCATACCTCCTCCACCTCTCCCTACATACCTCCTCCTCTTCTCCCTCCATACCTCCTCCAACTCGCTCCATACCTCCTCCTCCTCCTCCTCCTCTCCCTCTATACCTCCTACACCTCTCCCTCCATATCTCCTCATCCTCCTCCTCTCCCTCCATACCTCCTCCACCTCTCCCTCCATATCTCCTCCTCCTCCTCCTCTCCCTCCATATCTCTTCCACCTTCCTCCATACCTCCTCCACCTCTCCCTCCATATCTCCTCCGCCTCCTCTCCCTCCATACCTTCTCCAACTCTCCCTCCATATCTCCTCCTCCTCCTCCTCTCCCTCCATACCTCCTCCACCTCCCTCCATACCTCCTCCACTTCTCCCTCCATATCTCATCCTCTCCCTCCATATCTCCTCCACCACTCCCTACATACCTCCTCCTCCTCTCCCTCCATACCTCCTCCACCTCCCTCCATACCTCCTCCACCTCTCCCTCCAAATCTCCTCCTCTCCCTCCATACCTCCTCCACCTCCCTCCATACCTCCTCCACCTCTCCCTCCATATCTCCTCCTCCTCTCCCTCCATACCTCCACCTCTCCCTCCATACCTCCTCCACCTCTCACTCCATACCTCCTCCACCTCTCCCTCCATACCTCCTCCACCTCTCCCTCCATACCTCCTCCTCCTCCTCCATACCTCCTCCACCTCTCCCTCCATACCTCCTCCACCTCTCCCTACATATCTCCTCCTCCTCCCTTCCACCTCTCCCTCCAAACCTCCTCCACCTCTAGCTCCAAACCTCCTCCACCTCTCCCTCCATATCTCCTCCTCCTCCTCTCCCTCCATACCTCCTCCACCTCTCCCTCCATATCTCCTCGTCCCTCCTCCTCTCCCTCCATACCTCCTCAACCTCTCCCTCCATATCTCCTCCTCCTCCTCCTCTCCCTCCATACCTCCTCCACCTCCCTCCATACCTCCTTCACCTCTCCCTCCATATCTCCTCCTCCTCTCCCTCCATACCTCCTCCACCTCTCCCTCCATATCTCCTCCTCCTCCTCTCCCTCCATACCTCCTCCACCTCCCTCCATACCTCCTCCACTTCTCCCTCCATATCTCCTCATCTCCCTCCATATCTCCTCCACCTCTCCCTCCATATGTCCTCCTCCTCCCCCTCCATACCTCCTCCACCTCCCTCCATACCTCCTCCTCCTCTCCCACCATACCTCCTCCACCTCACTCCATACCTCCTCCACCTCTCCCTCCATATCTCCTCCTCCTCCTCCTCTCCCTCCATACCTCCTCCACCTCCCTCCATACCTCCTCCACCTCTCCCTCCATATCTCCTCCTCCTCCTCCTCTCCCTCCATACCTCCACCTCTCCCTCCATACCTCCTCCACCTCTCCCTCCATACCTCCTCCACCTCTCCCTCCATACCTCCTCCTCCTCTCCCTCCATACTTCCTCCTCCTCTCCCTCCATACCTCCTCCACCTCTTCCTCCATACCTCCTCCTCCTCCTCTCCCTCCATACCTCCTCCACCTCTCCCTCCATATCTCCTCCTCCTCCTCCTCTCCTTCCATACCTCCACCATCTCCCTCCATACCTCCTCCACCTCTCCCTCCATATCTCCTACTCCTCTCCCTCCATACCTCCTCCACCTCCCTCCATACCTCCTCCACTTCTCCCTCCATATCTCCTCCTCTCCCTCCATATCTCCTCCACCACTCCCTACATACCTCCTCCTCCTCTCCCTCCATACCTCCTCCTCCACCTCACTCCATACCTCCTCCACCTCTCCCTCCATATCTCCTCCTCCTCCTCCTCTCCCTCCATACCTCCTCCACCTCCCTCCATACCTCCTCCACCTCTCCCTCCATATCTCCTCCTCCTCCTCCTCTCCCTCCATACCTCCACCTCTCCCTCCATACCTCCTCCACCTCTCCCTCCATACCTCCTCCACCTCTCCCTCCATACCTCCTCCTCCTCTCCCTCCATACTTCCACCTCCTCTCCCTCCATACCTCCTCCACCTCTTCCTCCATACCTCCTCCACCTCCTCTCCCTCCATACCTCCTCCACCTCTCCCTCCATATCTCCTCCTCCTCCTCCTCTCCTTCCATACCTCCACCATCTCCCTCCATACCTCCTCCACCTCTCCCTCCATATCTCCTCCTCCTCTCCCTCCATACCTCCTCCACCTCCCTCCATACCTCCTCCACTTCTCCCTCCATATCTCCTCCTCTCCCTCCATATCTCCTCCACCACTCCCTACATACCTCCTCCTACTCTCCCTCCATACCTCCTCCACCTCCCTCCATACCTCCTCCACCTCTCCCTCCATATCTCCTCCTCTCCCTCCATACCTCCTCCACCTCCCCCCATACCTCCTCCACCTCTCCCTCCATATCTCCTCCTCCTCTCCCTCCATACCTCCTCCACCTCTCACTCCATACCTCCTCCACCTCTCCCTCCATACCTCCTCCACCTCTCCCTCCATACCTCCTCCTCCTCCTCTCCCTCCATACCTCCTCCACCTCTCCCTCCATACCTCCTCCACCTCTCCCTACATATCTCCTCCTCCTCCTTCCACCTCTCCCTCCAAACCTCCTCCACCTCTAGCTCCAAACCTCTTCCACCTCTCCCTCCATATCTCCTCCTCCTCCTCCTCTCCCTCCATACCTCCTCCACCTCTCCCTCCATATCTCCTCGTCCTCCTCCTCTCCCTCCATACCTCCTCCACCTCTCCCTCCATATCTCCTCCTCCTCCTCCTCTCCCTCCATACCTCCTCCACCTCCCTCCATACCTCCTTCACCTCTCCCTCCATATCTCCTCCTCCTCTCCCTCCATACCTCCTTCACCTATCCCTCCATATCTCCTCCTCCTCCTCCTCTCCCTCCATACCTCCTCCACCTCCCTCCATACCTCCTCCACTTCTCCCTCCATATCTCCTCCTCTCCCTCCATATCTCCTCCACCTCTCCCTCCATATCTCCTCCTCCTCTCCCTCCATACCTCCTCCACCTCCCTCCATACCTCCTCCTCCTCTCCCTCCATACCTCCTCCACCTCCCTCCATACCTCCTCCACCTCTCCCTCCATATCTCCTCCTCCTCCTCCTCTCCCTCCATACCTCCTCCACCTCCCTCCATACCTCCTCCTCCTCTCCCTCCATATCTCCCTCCTCCTCTCCCTCCATACCTCCACCTCTCCCTCCATACCTCCTCCTCCTCCTCTCCCTCCATACTTCCTCCTCCTCTCCCTCCATACCTCCTCCACCTCTTCCTCCATACCTCCTCCTCCTCCTCTCCCTCCATACCTCCTCCACCTCTCCCTCCATATCTCCTCCTCCTCCTCCTCTCCCTCCATACCTCCACCATCTCCCTCCATACCTCCTCCACCTCTCCCTCCATATCTCCTCCTCCTCTCCCTCCATACCTCCACCTCTCCCTCCATACCTCCTCCACCTCTCCCTCCATACCCCCTCCACCTCTCCCTCCACACCTCCTCCACCTCTCCCTCCATATCTCCTCCTCCTCCTCCTCTCCCTCCATACCTCCACCACCTCCCTCCATACCTCCTCCACCTCTCCCTCCATATCTCCCTCCTCCTCTCCCTCCATACCTCCACCTCTCCCTCCATACCTCCTCCACCTCTCCCTCCATACCTCCTCCACCTCTCCCTCCATACCTCCTCCACCTCTCCCTCCATACCTCCTCCTCCTCCTCTCCCTCCATACCTCCTCCTCCTCTCCCTCCATACCTCCTCCTCCTGTCCCTCCATACCTCCTCCTCCTGTCCCTCCATACCTCCTCCACCTCTCCCTCCATATCTCCTCCTCCTCTCCTTCCATACCTCCTCCACCTCTCCCTCCATACCTCCTCCTCCTCTCCCTCCATACCTCCTCCACCTCTCCCTCCATACCTCCTCCTCCTCTCTCTCCATACCTCCACCTCTCCCTCCATACCTCCATATAACCGGAGGGTTGCAAGTTCAAACCCCCGAGCTGACAAGGTACAAATCTGTGGTTCTGCCCCTGAACAGGCAGTTAACCCACTGTTCCAAGGCCGTCATTGAAAATAAGAATTTGTTCTTAACTGACTTGACTAGTTAAATAAAGGTAAAATTAAAAAATCTTCCTCCTCTCCCTCCATACCACTACATACTTCCTCCTCTCCCTCCATACCACTACATACTTCCTCCTCTCCCTCCATCCCACTACATACTTCCTCCTCTCCCTCCATACCACTACATACTTCCTCCTCTCCCTCCATACCACTACATACTTCCTCCTCCTCCTCTCGTTTGTCTGTCAGAGTTCAAACAGTATCCCTTATCTTTCTCTTCTTTCTTTTTGTTTTACGTCTGAGAAAAATTCAATTGATGTATTGGTCCAATATTTGCTGCATGGGGACGGCCTGGCGGGAGGTGACGGGGTCGGGGAGTGGAGGAAGCCCAAAATGACCCAGCAGCAACAGAGGCAATCAGGATGATAAGAAAACCCTGTGAAAGAAAGACGAGAGAGAGAGAGAGAGGAAAAGGAAAGGGTTGACAGAGGAAATGGATGGAAAGGTAAGAAAGTGTCTACAGGCTGCTAGAGCTGGTCAGAGGGTGCAGGGTGTGGTGTCCTGGGCTCTGAGGGGTATAGAGGGTACAGGGTGTGGTGTCCTGGGCTCTGAGGGGTATAGAGGGTACAGGGTGTGGTGTCCAGGGCTCTGAGGGGTATAGAGGGTACAGGGTGTGGTGTCCTGGGCTCTGAGGGGTATAGAGGGTACAGGGTGTGGTGTCCAGGGCTCTGATGGGTATAGAGGGTACAGGGTGTGGTGTCCTGGGCTCTGAGGGGTATAGAGGGTACAGGGTGTGGTGTCCTGGGCTCTGAGGGGTATAGAGGGTACAGGGTGTGGTGTCCAGGGCTCTGAGGGGTATAGAGGGTACAGGGTGTGGTGTCCAGGGCTCTGAGGGGTATAGAGGGTACAGGGTGTGGTGTCCTGGGCTCTGAGGGGTATAGAGGGTACAGGGTGTGGTGTCCAGGGCTCTGAGGGGTATAGAGGGTACAGGGTGTGGTGTCCTGGGCTCTGAGGGGTATAGAGGGTACAGGGTGTGGTGTCCAGGGCTCTGAGGGGTATAGATGGTACAGGGTGTGGTGTCCAGGGCTCTGAGGGGTATAGAGGGTACAGGGTGTGGTGTCCAGGGCTCTGAGGGGTATAGAGGGTACAGGGTGTGGTGTCCAGGGCTCTGAGGGGTATAGAGGGTACAGGGTGTGGTGTCCTGGGCTCTGAGGGGTATAGAGGGTGTGAAGGGAGAAAAAAGTGATAGATATTTTTATCTAACTAGGCAAGTCAGTTAAGAACAAATTATTATTTTCAATGACGGCCTAGGAACAGTGGGTTAACTGCCTGTTCAGGGGCAGAACGACAGATTTGTACCTTGTCAGGGGGTTTGAACTTGCAACGTTCCGGTTACTAGTCCAACGCTCTAACCACCAGGCTACCCTGCCGCCTCTACACTCTAACCACTAGGCCACCCTGCCGCCTCTACACTCTAACCACTAGGCTACCCTGCCACCTCTACACTCTAACCATTAGGCTACCTGCCTCCTCTACACTCTAGCCACCAGGCTACCTGCCTCCTCTACATTCTAACCACTAGGCTACCCTGCCGCCTCTACACTCTAACCACTAGGCTACCCTGCCCCCTCTACACTCTAACCACTAGGCTACCCTGCCGCCTCTACACTCTAACCACTAGGCTACCCTGCCGCCCCTACACTCTAACCACTAGGCTACCTGCCTCCTCTACACTCTAACCACTAGGCTACCCTGCCGCCTCTACACTCTAACCACTAGGCCACCCTGCCGCCCCAATATCCCGGTCATACCAAGACGTAACCCAGCCAACTAGAGAAAACAGAAAGGGAGATTGGGAAAGGCTAGCTAGTGACCCTTGACCTTTAGACTCTGTTGAAGCTGATCAGCCATGCATGACCAGGGAGCTAAGCCAACCAGCCTCAACCAATGAGAAACTCACTGCAGGTCAGTTATCATCAAAGGAGGTATTCACTACAAAGCGGAGCGTCAATAGGGAGGAAATGAGAAGAGAACACAAGACTACAATCCTAACCCTAATCAACAGAAGAATAGTTAACAGCCTTTTCAACGAGAGGTTTTATTTACTTACCTCTAAATCAGGCAGACTTAGAAGTTATCATCAAAGGAGGTATTCACCACAGAGTGGAGCGTCAATAGGGAGGTGACCTGATCTACAACTAACATTCTAGACTTAACAATAGAACTAAGAACCCACCAGACCTGATCAACAACTAACATTCTAGACGTAATAATAGAATTAAGAACCCACCAGACCTGATCTACATGTTAACATTCTAGACTTAACAATAGAACTAAGAACCCACCAGATCTGATCTACAACTAACATTCTAGACTTAACAATAGAACTAAGAACCCACCAGACCTGATCAACAACTAACATTCTAGACGTAATAATAGAATTAAGAACCCACCAGACCTGATCTACATGTTAACATTCTAGACTTAACAATAGAATTAAGAACCCACCAGACCTGATCTACATGTTAACATTCTAGACTTAACAATAGAATTAAGAACCCACCAGACCTGATCTACATGTTAACATTCTAGACTTAACAATAGAACTAAGAACCCACCAGACCTGATCAACAACTAACATTCTAGACTTAACAATAGAACTAAGAACCCACCAGATCTGATCTACAACTAACATTCTAGACTTAATAATAGAACTAAGAACCCACCAGACCTGATCAACAAGTTAACATTCTAGACTTAACAATAGAACTAAAAACCCACCAGACCTGATCAACAACTAACATTCTAGACTTAATAATAGAACTAAGAACCCACCAGACCTGATCTACAAGTTAACATTCTAGACTTAACAATAGAACTAAGAACCCACCAGACCTGATCAACAACTAACATTCTAGACTTAACAATATAACTAAGAACACACCAGACCTGATCAACAAGTTAACATTCTAGACTTAACAATAGAACTAACCCCATTTAACCTTTTACACATTGAAAATGTCAGATTTGGGCACTGATAAACGGCTAAATTGGAACATAGTACTGAACAGTAATGTGCTAGACATGACGTCAAAGCTCTGTGGCTCTGTGCTTCACAGCCTCTGTATGGGTTTAGATGGACAGACGTTCTGAACCCCCCATCCCTTCAGATAATTGAACTACTTTTGTTAAAATGATTGTGGTCTGACTGGGGGGGTTCTGAATGCTGTAAATTAAAAGGACTCTATGTATTTTGAAAGATGAGACATTGAGGTTTTATAATACATATCGCCTAGTGGTTTAGAGCGTTGGACTAGTAACCAGAAGGTTGCAAGTTCAAACCCCCGAGCTGACAAGGTACAAATCTGTCGTTCTGAACCCTGAACGGGCAGTTAACCCCACTGTTCCTAGGCCGTCATTGAAAATAAGAATTTGTTCTTTAACTGACTTGCCTAGTTAAATAAAGGTAAAATAAAATAAAATAAAAAAGATCAAACAAACAAGCCAAACACCTTTTCACATTTCCAGATCATAAAACTGACGTCATATACACAACGTCTATGATCACTGTATTAGAGGTACAGTTACATGGCTATGATCACTGTATTAGAGGTACAGTCACATGGCTATGATTACTGTATTAGAGGTACAGTCACATGGCTATGATCACTGTATTAGAGGTACAGTTACATGGCTATGATCACTGTATTAGAGGTACAGTTACATGGCTATGATCACTGTATTAGAGGTACAGTCACATGGCTATGATCACTGTATTAGAGGTACAGTTACATGGCTATGATCACTGTATTAGAGGTACAGTTACATGGCTATGATCACTGTATTAGAGGTACAGTCACATGGCTATGATCACTGTATTAGAGGTACAGTCACATGGCTATGATCACTGTATTAGAGGTACAGTTACATGGCTATGATCACTGTATTAGAGGTACAGTTACATGGCTATGATCACTGTATTAGAGGTACAGTTACATGGCTATGATCACTGTATTAGAGGTACAGTTACATGGCTATGATCACTGTATTAGAGGTACAGTTACATGGCTATGATCACTGTATTAGAGGTACAGTTACATGGCTATGATCACTGTATTAGAGGTACAGTTACATGGCTATGATCACTGTATTAGAGGTACAGTTACATGGCTATGATCACTGTATTAGAGGTACAGTCACATGGCTATGATCACTGTATTAGAGGTACAGTCACATGGCTATGATCACTGTATTAGAGGTACAGTCACATGGCTATGATCACTGTATTAGAGGTACAGTCACATGGCTATGATCACTGTAGATTAGATGGTACAGTTACATGGCTATGATCACTGTATTAGAGGTACAGTCACATGGCTATGATCACTGTATTAGAGGTACAGTTACATGGCTATGATCACTGTATTAGATGTACAGTTACATGGCTATGATCACTGTATTAGAGGTACAGTCACATGGCTATGATCACTGTATTAGAGGTACAGTCACATGGCTATGATCACTGTATTAGAGGTACAGTCACATGGCTATGATCACTGTATTAGAGGTACAGTCACATGGCTATGATCACTGTATTAGATGTACAGTTACATGGCTATGATCACTGTATTAGATGTACAGTTACATGGCTATGATCACTGTATTAGATGTACAGTTACATGGCTATGATCACTGTATTAGATGTACAGTTACATGGCTATGATCACTGTATTAGATGTACAGTTACATGGCTATGATCACTGTATTAGAGGTACAGTCACATGGCTATGATCACTGTATTAGAGATACAGTCACATGGCTATGATCACTGTATTAGAGGTACAGTTACATGGCTATGATCACTGTATTAGAGGTACAGTTACATGGCTATGATCACTGTATTAGAGGTACAGTTACATGGCTATGATCACTGTATTAGATGTACAGTTACATGGCTATGATCACTGTATTAGAGGTACAGTTACATGGCTATGATCACTGTATTAGATGTACAGTCACATGGCTATGATCACTGTATTAGAGGTACAGTTACATGGCTATGATCACTGTATTAGATGTACAGTTACATGGCTATGATCACTGTATTAGATGTACAGTTACATGGCTATGATCACTGTATTAGAGGTACAGTTACATGGCTATGATCACTGTATTAGAGGTACAGTCACATGGCTATGATCACTGTATTAGAGGTACAGTCACATGGCTATGATCACTGTATTAGAGGTACAGTTACATGGCTATGATCACTGTATTAGAGGTACAGTTACATGGCTATGATCACTGTATTAGATGTACAGTTACATGGCTATGATCACTGTATTAGAGGTACAGTTACATGGCTATGATCACAGTATTAGATGTACAGTTACATGGCTATGATCACTGTATTAGAGGTACAGTCACATGGCGTCATTCAAACGCCCGTGAGCTCCCTCTAGTTCCTCAACGTCCCAGCTGGGAGAGCTAAAAAAAAAAACAATATCACCTTATAGTTGAAGACGCTGCCGCCCCTACACTCTAACCACTAGGTTACCTGTCGCCCCTACACTCTAACCACTAGGCTACCTGCCGCCCCTACACTCTAACCACTAGGCTACCTGCCGCCCCTACACTCTAACCACTAGGTTACCTGTCGCCCCTACACTCTAACCACTAGGCTACCTGCCGCCCCTACACTCTAACCACTAGGTTACCTGTCGCCCCTACACTCTAACCACTAGGCTACCTGTCTCCTCTACACTCTAACCACTAGGCTACCTGCCGCCCCTACACTCTAACCACTAGGCTACCTGCCGCCCCTACACTCTAACCACTAGGTTACCTGCCGCCCCTACACTCTAACCACTAGGTTACCTGTCGCCCCTACACTCTAACCACTAGGCTACCTGCCTCTAACCACTAGGCTACCTGCCACCCCTACACTCTAACCACTAGGTTACCTGTCGCCCCTACACTCTAACCACTAGGCTACCTGCCACCCCTACACTCTAACCACTAGGCTACCTGCCACCCCTACACTCTAAACACTAGGTTACCTGCCACCCCTACACTCTAACCACTAGGCTACCTGCCGCCCCTACACTCTAACAACTAGGTTACCTGCCACCCCTACACTCTAACCACTAGGCTACCTGCCGCCCCTACACTCTAACAACTAGGTTACCTGCCACCCCTACACTCTAACCACTAGGCTACCTGCCGCCCCTCAAAGATAGAATATGAATGGTCTCCTTTCCCAGCTCGAAGACTTATTTCCCTGCCTCTGTCTCCCCCCTCTCTCTGGGCATCGTTAGGAGCGGTAGGGGAACTTGAGAAACTCGTTAGAAGCTGTATAATGGGAGTCCCGAGGGGGAGGGGAGGCGAGGGGTAAGGATGGGCTTAACATCCTGGCTGCCCGACCCCCCCACTAAAGTTAAGGGAGGACCATGTATTTAGATCCAGTAAAAATATGGCAGCTGTGAAAGTGACATGGATAACAAGACTTTACTGCTTTACTGCCAAAAAAAACAGCTTTACTGCCAACGGCTCCTGGCTTGCTAACTAACGATGTGGAAAGGCTATCTATGATGCACCACAGCCTGAACTAGACCGTAGAAACCCTACATCCCATCCACTCCAGACTGTAGAAACCCTACATCCCATCCACTCCAGACTGTAGAAACCCTACATCCCATCCACTCCAGACTGTAGAAACCCTACATCCCAACCACTCCAGACTGTAGAAACCCTACATCCCACCTACTCCAGACTGTAGAAACCCTACATCCCACCTACTCCAGACTGTAGAAACCCTACATCCCAACCACTCCACAGCCTGAACTAGACCGTAGAAACCCTACATCCCATCCACTCCAGACTGTAGAAACCCTACATCCCACCTACTCCAGACTGTAGAAACCCTACATCCCATCCACTCCAGACTGTAGAAACCCTACAACCCACCTACTCCAGACTGTAGAAACCCTACATCCCACCCACTCCACAGCCTGAACTAGACCGTAGAAACCCTACATCCCAACCACTCCAGACTGTAGAAACCCTACATCCCACCTACTCCAGACCGTAGAAACCCTACATCCCAACCACTCCAGACTGTAGAAACCCTACATCCCAACCACTCCAGACTGTAGAAACCCTACATCCCAACCACTCCAGACTGTAGAAACCCTACATCCCACCTACTCCAGACTGTAGAAACCCTACATCCCACCTACTCCAGACTGTAGAAACCCTACATCCCATCTACTCCAGACTGTAGAAAACCTACATCCCAACCACTCCAGACTGTAGAAACCCTACATCCCACCTACTCCAGACCGTAGAAACCCTACATCCCAACCACTCCAGACTGTAGAAACCCTACATCCCAACCACTCCAGACTGTAGAAACCCTACATCCTACCTACTCCAGACTGTAGAAACCCTACATCCCACCTACTCCAGACTGTAGAAACCCTACATCCCATCTACTCCAGACTGTAGAAACCCTACATCCCAACCACTCCAGACTGTAGAAACCCTACATCCCACCTACTCCAGACTGTAGAAACCCTACATCCCACCTACTCCAGACTGTAGAAACCCTACATCCCAAACACTCCACAGCCTGAACTAGACCGTAGAAACCCTACATCCCATCCACTCCAGACTGTAGAAACCCTACATCCCACCTACTCCAGACTGTAGAAACCCTACATCCCATCCACTCCAGACTGTAGAAACCCTACAACCCACCTACTCCAGACTGTAGAAACCCTACATCCCACCTACTCCAGACCGTAGAAACCCTACATCCCACCTACTCCAGACTGTAGAAATCCTACATCCCAACCACTCCAGACCGTAGAAACCCTACATCCCAACTACTCCAGACTGTAAAAACCCTACATCCCACCTACTCCAGACTGTAGAAACCCTACATCCCACCTACTCCAGACCATAGAAACCCTACATCCCAACCACTCCACAGCCTGGACTAGACCGTAGAAACCCTACATCCCACCTACTCCAGACTGTAGAAACCCTACATCCCAACCACTCCAGACTGTAGAAACCCTACATCCTACCTACTCCAGACTGTAGAAACCCTACATCCCACCTACTCCAGACTGTAGAAACCCTACATCCCATCTACTCCAGACTGTAGAAACCCTACATCCCACCTACTCCAGACCGTAGAAACCCTACATCCCACCTACTCCAGACCGTAGAAATCCTACATCCCAACCACTCCAGACCGTAGAAACCCTACATCCCACCTACTCCAGACTGTAAAAACCCTACATCCCACCTACTCCAGACTGTAAAAACCCTACATCCCACCTACTCCAGACTGTAGAAACCCTACATCCCACCTACTCCAGACCATAGAAACCCTACATCCCAACCACTCCACAGCCTGAACTAGACCGTAGAAACCCTACATCCCAACCACTCCACAGCCTGAACTAGACCGTAGAAACCCTACATCCCACCTACTCAAGACTGTAGAAACCCTACATCCCACCTACTCCAGACTGTAGAAACCCTACATCCCAACCACTCCAGACTGTAGAAACCCTACATCCCACCTACTCCAGACTGTAAAAACCCTACATCCCAACCACTCCAGACTGTAGAAACCCTACATCCCACCCACTCCAGACTGTAGAAACCCTACATCCCACCCACTCCACAGCTGAGCTTCACACATCGCCAGCAAATCTTCAAGAAAGATCCATTCTTCCTACAAGGGAAGAGTCAGATAGTAATTTAATAGTACTATTCTGACCAAAAAGATCCTGGCAAATGACTATTATGTACAGTGGTAAGAACAAGTATGTGAACCGTTTGGAAATATCTGGATTTCTGTATGAATTTGACATACAATTTGATCTGATCTTCATCTAAGTCACAACAATAAGACAAACACAGTCTGCTTAAACTAATAACACACAAATGAATTGTATTTTTCTTGTCTATGCTGAATACATCATTTAAACATTCACCAGTGTAGGTTGGAAAAAGGTATGTGAACCCCCCTAGGCTAAAGACTTCTCCAAAAGATAATTGGAGTCAGGAGTCATCTAACCTGGAGTCCAATCAATGAGACGAGATTGGAGATGTTGGTTAGAGCTTCCCTGCCCAGTAAAAAACACTCACACAATATGAGTTTGCTATTCACAAGAAGCATTGCCTGATGTGAACCATGCCTCGAACAAAAGAGATCTCAGAAGACACCAAGATTAAAAATGGTTGACTTGCATAAAGCTGGAAAGGGTTACAAAAGTATCTCTAAAAGCCTTGATGTTCATCTGTCCACGGTAAGAAAAATTGTCTATAAATGGAGAAAGTTCAGCACTGTTGCTCCTCTCCCTAGGAGTGGCCGTCCCGCAAAGACGACTGCAAGAGCACAGCGCAGAATGCTCAATGAGGTTAAG
>NC_088229.1:6386780-6389280 GCF_036934945.1 Oncorhynchus masou masou | reverse complement strand
GTATACCAGTGTATATCTCAGTACTGTATACCAGTGTGTATATCTCAGTACTGTATACCAGTGTATATATCTCAGTACTGTATACCAGTGTGTATATCTCAGTACTGTATACCAGTGTGTATATCTCAGTACTGTATACCAGTGTATATCTCAGTACTGTATACCAGTGTGTATATCTCAGTACTGTATACCAGTGTGTATCTCAGTACTGTATACCAGTGTGTATATTTCAGTACTGTATACCAGTGTATATCTCAGTACTGTATACCAGTGTATATCTCAGTACTGTATACCAGTGTATATCTCAGTACTGTATACCAGTGTATATATCTCAGTACTGTATACCAGTGTATATCTCAGTACTGTATACCAGTGTGTATCTCAGTACTGTATACCAGTGTGTATATTTCAGTACTGTATACCAGTGTATATCTCAGTACTGTATACCAGTGTATATCTCAGTACTGTATACCAGTGTATATCTCAGTACTGTATACCAGTGTATATCTCAGTAAGAGAGACAGAAACAGAGACAGAGACAGAGAGACAGAAAAAGAGACAGACAGAGACAGAAACAGAGAGAGTGAGAGAGACAGAGAGAGAGAGACAGAGACAGAGAGAGAGACAGAGACAGAGAGAGAGAGAGAGAGAGAGAGAGAGAGAGAGAGAGAGAGAGAGAGAGAGAGAGAGAGAGAGAGAGAGAGAGAGAGAGAGAGAGAGAGAGAGAGAGAGAGAGAGAGAGAGAGAGAGAGAGAGAGAGAGAGAGTTGAGCCTTTAGACATGTTGTTTTAGAGGTTAAAGGTCACCTGAGAATTCTGCTCAATACACCATTGAGCTATACTTAAAACATTTTACATTATCCCCAATATTTGGAACCAAGGACTGATCACCCCAATCCACAAAAGTGGAGACAAATTTGACCCCAATAACTACCGTGGGATATGTGTCAACAGCAACCTTGGGAAAATCCTCTGCATTATCATTAACAGCAGACTCATACATTTCCTCAGTGAAAACAATGTACTGAGCAAATGTCAAATTGGCTTTTTACCAAATTAACGTACAACAGACCATGTATTCACCCTGCACACCCTAATTGACAAACAAACCAAAACAAAGGCAAAGTCTTCTCATGCTTTGTTGATTTCAAAAAATGTTTAGACTCAATTTGGCATGAGGGTCTGCTATACAAACTGATGGAAAGTGGTGTTGGGGGTAAAACATACGACATTATAAAATCCATGTACACAAACAACAACAAAAAACACACATTTCCTTCCACAGGGCCGTGGGGTGAGACAGGCATGCAGCTTAAGCCCCATCCTCTTCAACATGTATGTCAACGAATTGGCGCGGGCACGGCCTCACCCTACTAGAATCTGAAGTCAAATGTCTACTGTTTGCTGATGATCTGGTGCTTCAGTCCCCAACCAAGGAGTGCCAACAGCAGCACCTAGATCTTCTGCACAGATTCTGTCAGACCTGGGACCTGACAGTAAATCTCAGTAAAACCAAAATAATGGTGTTCCAAAAAAGGTCCATTCGCCAGGACCACAAATACAATTTCTATCTAGACACCGTTGCCCTGGAGCACACAAAAAACTATACAATCCTTGGCCTAAACATCAGCGCCACAGGTAACTTCCACAAAGCTGTGAACAAGCTGAGAGACAAGGCAAGAAGGGCCTTCTACGCCATCAAAAAGAACATAAAATTCAACATACCAATTAGGATCTGGCTAAAAATACTTGAATCAGTTATAGAACCCATTGCCCTTTATGGTTGTGAGGTCTGGGGTCTGCTCACCAACCAAGACTTCACAAAATGGGACAAACACCAAATTGAGACTCTGTATGCAGAATTCTGCAAAAATATCCTCCGTGTACAATGTAAAACACTAAATAATGCATGCAGAGCAGAATTAGGCCGATACCCACTAATTATCAAAATCCAGAAAAAAAGCCGTTAAATTCTATAACCACCTAAAAGGAAGTGATTCCCAAACCTTCCATAACAAAGCCATCACCTACAGAGAGAGGAACCTGGAGAAGAGTCCCCTAAGCAAGCTGGTCCTGGGGCTCTGTTCACAAACACACCCTACAGAGCCCCATGACAGCAGCACAATTAGACCCAACCAAATCATGAGAAAACAAAAAGATAATTACTTGACACATTGGAAAGAATTAACAAAAACAAATTAACGAAAACAAATCCAATTTTGATAAACAATCAGAACAAACACCATTGTAAATACAACCCATATTTATGCTTATTTATTTTATCTTGTGTCCTTTAACCATTTGTACATTGTAAAAACACTGTATGTATATATACAATATGACATTTGTAATGTCTTTATTGTTTTGAAACTTCTGTATGTGTAATGTTTACTGTTAATTTTTATTGTTTATTTCACTTTATATATTCACTTTATATATTATCTACCTCACTTGCTTTGGCAATGTTAACACATGTTTCCCATGTCAATAAAGCCCTTGAA
>NC_088229.1:6291780-6384280 GCF_036934945.1 Oncorhynchus masou masou | reverse complement strand
TCTCTCTCTGTCTCTGTTTCTGTCTCTCTTACTATGTTTCTATGTCTCTCTGTCTCTCTGTCTCTGTGTCCATGTGTCTCTCTCTCTCTCTGTCTCTGTTTCTGTCTCTCTTACTATGTTTCTATGCCTCTCTGTCTCTCTGTCTCTGTGTCCATGTGTCTCTCTCTCTCTCTCTCTGTCTCTGTTTCTGTCTCTCTTACTATGTTTCTATGCCTCTCTGTCTCTCTGTCTCTGTGTCCATGTGTCTCTCTCTCTCTCTGTCTCTGTTTCTGTCTCTCTTACTATGTTTCTATGTCTCTCTGTCTCTCTGTCTCTGTGTCCATGTGTCTCTCTCTCTCTGTCTCTGTTTCTGTCTCTCTTACTATGTTTCTATGTCTCTCTGTCTCTCTGTCTCTGTGTCCATGTGTCTCTCTCTCTCTGTCTCTGTTTCTGTCTCTCTTACTATATTTCTATGTCTCTCTGTCTCTCTGTCTCTGTGTCCATGTGTCTCTCTCTCTCTGTCTCTGTTTATGTCTCTCTTACTATGTTTATATGTCTCTCTGTCTCTCTGTCTCTGTGTCCATGTGTCTCTCTCTCTGTCTCTGTTTCTGTCTCTCTTACTATGTTTCTATGTCTCTCTGTCTCTCTGTCTCTGTGTCCATGTGTCTCTCTCTCTGTCTCTTCTGTCTCTCTTACTATATTTCTATGTCTCTCTGTCTCTGTGTCCATGTGTCTCTCTCTCTCTGTCTCTGTTTATGTCTCTCTTACTATGTTTCTATGTCTCTCTGTCTCTGTGTCCATGTGTCTCTCTCTCTCTCTGTCTCTGTTTATGTCTCTCTTACTATGTTTCTATGTCTCTCTGTCTCTGTGTCCATGTGTCTCTCTCTCTCTCTCTCTCTCTGTCTCTGTTTATGTCTCTCTTACTATGTTTCTATGTCTCTCTGTCTCTCTGTCTCTGTGTCCATGTGTCTCTCTCTCTCTGTCTCTGTTTATGTCTCTCTTACTATGTTTATATGTCTCTCTGTCTCTGTGTCCATGTGTCTCTCTCTCTGTCTCTGTTTCTCCGTCTCTGTTTTTCCGTGTCTCTGTCTCCGTGTCTCTGTCGCCGTGTCTCTGTCTCACTCTTTCTCTCTTTCTCCTTCTCTGTCTCATTCCTCTTATTTACACTGTAGTTGGCTCATCTGACAAAAAGATAACATTTGGGAGTTAAGATTAACCTTCAGTTGTTGCCGACACATCAGTGTTACCTTATTGCCGATATTCTTCAATATTTATATTGAACAAATAACAACCTGGCAACCCAACATCTATAATCTGTTGCAGCAGACAAAAGTTCACAGTTCACTACAGGTCAGGACAGGTCAGGACAGGTCAGGACAGGTCAGGACAGGTCAGGACAGTTCAGGACAGTACAGGACAGTACAGGTCAGGACAGGTCAGGACAGGTCAGGACAGTTCAGGTCAGGTCAGGACAGGTCAGTACAGGTCAGTACAGGTCAGGACAGGTCAGGACAGGTCAGTACAGGTCAGGACAGGTCAGGACAGTACAGGACAGTACAGGTCAGGACAGGTCAGGACAGGTCAGGACAGTTCAGGTCAGGTCAGGACAGGTCAGGACAGGTCAGGTCAGGACAGGTCAGGACAGGTCAGGTCAGGTCAGTACAGGTCAGTACAGGTCAGGTCAGGACAGGTCAGGACAGGTCAGGTCAGGACAGGTCAGGACAGGTCAGGACAGGTCAGTACAGGTCAGGACAGGTCAGGACAGGTCAGGTCAGGACCGGTCAGGACAGGTCAGGTCAGTACAGGTCAGGACAGGTCAGGTCAGTACAGGTCAGGACAGGTCAGGACAGGTCAGGTCAGGACAGGTCAGGACAGGTCAGGTCAGGTCAGGACAGGTCAGGACAGGTCAGGACAGGTCAGGTCAGTACAGGTCAGGACAGGTCAGGTCAGTACAGGTCAGGACAGGTCAGGTCAGGACAGGACCGTACAGGTCAGGACAGGTCAGGTCAGGACAGGTCAGGACAGGTCAGGACAGGTCAGTACAGGTCAGGACAGGTCAGGACAGGTCAGGACAGGTCAGTCCTGTGAATAGGCTGGTTTTTTTCTTTGACACCTGCTCGTACGAGCATCTCATTGAAAAATCACGGACATTAATATGGAGTGTTGGACCCCCCCCATCTCCACTCTTCTGGGAAGGCTTTCCCCTAGATGATGGAACATTGCTGCTATAACAGCCTCCACTCTTCTGGGAAGGCTTTCCACTAGATGTTGGAACATTGCTGCTATAACAGCCTCCACTCTTCTGGGAAGGCTTTCCACTAGATGTTGGAACATTGCTGCTATAACAGCCTCCTCTCTTCTGGGAAGGCTTTCCACTAGATGTTGGAACATTGCTGCTATAACAGCCCTCTACTCTTCTGGGAAGGCTTTCCACTAGATGTTGGAACATTGCTGCTATAACAGTCTCCACTCTTCTGGGAAGGCTTTCCACCAGATGTTGGAACATTGCTGCAGGGACTTGCTTCCATTCAGCCACAAAAGCATTAGTGAGGTCGAGCACTGATGTTGGGCGATTAGCGCTGGCTCGCAGTCAGCATTCCAATTGATGGGGTTGAGGTCAGGGCTCTGTGCAGGCCAGTCAAGTTCTTCCACACTGATCTCGACAAAAACATTTCTGTATAGACCTCGCTTTGTGCACGAGGGCATTGTCATGCTGAAACAGGAAAGGGCCTTCCCCAAACTGTTGCCACAAAGATGGAAGCACAGAATCATCTAGAATATCATTGTATGCTGCAGCGTTAAGATTTCCCTTCACTGGAACTAAGGGGTCCAAACCAAGAAAAACAGCCCCAGATTATTTTTGCTCCTCAATCGAACTTTACAGTCGACACTATGCATTGGGTCAGGTAGCGTTCCCCTGGCATCCGCCAAACCCAGATTCATCTGTCAGACTGCCAGATGGTGAAGCGTGATTCATCACTCCAGAGAACACGTTGCCACTGTTCCAGAGTCCAATGGCGGCGAGCTTCACACCCCTGCAGCCGACGCTCCAGAGTCCAATGGCGGCGAGCTTTACACCACTCCAGCTGACGCTCCAGAGTCCAATGGCGGCGAGCTTTACACCACTCCAGCCGACGCTCCAGAGTCCAATGGCGGCGAGCTTCACACCCCTGCAGCCGACGCTCCAGAGTCCAATGGTGGCGAGCTTTACACCACTCCAGCTGACGCTCCAGAGTCCAATGGCGGCGAGCTTTACACCACTCCAGCTGACGTTCCAGAGTCCAATGGCGGCGAGCTTTACACCACTCCAGCTGACGCTCCAGAGTCCAATGGTGGCGAGCTTTACACCACTCCAGCTGACGCTCCAGAGTCCAATGGCGGCTGCTCGGACATGGAAACCCATTTCATGAAGCTCCCAACAAACAGTACTTGTGTTGACGTTGCTTCCGGAGGCAGTTTAGAACTCTGTTTAGAACTCTGTTTAGAACTCTGTTTAGAACTTTGTTTAGAACTCTGTTTAGAACTCTGTGAGCTGAAAAAGCCATATCCACAAATTTGAAGGGGTGTCCATATACTTTTGTATATATAATGTATTTCATAAAGCAGCCGTCAGTTAGTCATGTCCAGAGAGAGAGAAAGAGAGAGTAAGGGAGAGAGAGAGAGAGAGAGAGAGTAAGGGAGAGAGAGAGAGAGAGAGAGAGAGAGAGAGAGAGAGAAAGGGGGCGAGAGAAAGGGAGAGAGTGAGAGAGAGAGAGGGAGAGAGAGAGAGAGAGAAAGAGAGAGTAAGGGAGAGAAAGAGAGAGAGAGAGTGAGAGAGAGAGAGTAAGGGTGAGAGAGAGAGGGGGAGAGAGAGACAGACAGACAGAGAGAGAGAGAGACAGAGAGAGACAGAGAGAAAGAGAGAGAGAGAGAGAGAGAGAGAGAGAGAGAAAGAGAGAGAGAGAGAGAGAGAGAAAGAGAGAGTAAGGGAGAGAAATAGAGAGAAAGGGAGAGAAAAGAGAGAGAGAAAGGGAGAGAAGAGAGAGAGACAGAGAGAGACAGAGAGAAAGAGAGAGAGAGAGAGAGAAAGGGAGAGAGAGAGAAAGGGGGAGAGAGAGAGAGAGAAAGAGAGAGTAAGGGAGAGAAAGAGAGAAATAGAGAGAAAGAGAGAGAAAGGGAGAGAAAGAGAGAGAGAAGAGAGAGAGAGAGAGAAAGAGAGAGAGAGAGAGAGAGAAAGAAAGAGAAAGGGAGAGAGAGAGAGAGGGAGAAAGGGAGAGAACGAGAGAGAGAGGGAGAGAGAGAGAAAGAGAGAGAGACAGGGGGAGAGAGAGAGAGAAAGAGAGAGAAAGGGAGAGAGAGAGTGTGTGTGTGTGTGTGTGTGTGTGTGTGTGTGTGTGTGTGTGTGTGTGTGTGTGTGTGTGTGTGTGTGTGTGTGTGTGTGTGTGTGTGTGTGTGTGTGTGTGTGTGTGTGTGTGTGTGTGAAGAGGAGGCATCAAGGATCCTAGTGAAAACATTGTTGGAGATTTGATTTCCCTCTCCACCCCCCCACTCAATGTTGAACCTTAACATGTAATAACTATACAACAGAACAAATTAACAGGAATGACATTTACTCTCACTGGTGGCTAAAAATAACTATCTGAAAGCCACACCCCTACTAAACTACACCTCCAGTCTTGTGTACCGCTGGGTCATATCTCAATAACCCAGCGTCAACAACCCAGCATCAACAACCCAGCACTAACAACCCAGCATCCATAACCCAGCATCAACAATTCAGCATCAACAACCCAGCATCAACAACCCAGCACCAATAACCCAGCACCAATAACCCAGCATCAACAACCCAGCCTCAACAACCCAGCATCAATAACCCAGCATCAATAACCCAGCACCAATATCCCAGCATCAATAACCCAGCACCCAGCATCAACAACCCAGCACTAACAACCCAGCATACATAACCCAGCATCAACAACCCAGCATCAACAACCCAGCTCCAATAACCCAGCATCAACAACCCAGCATCAACAACCCAGCTCCAATAACCCAGCATCAACAACCCAGCATCAACAACCCAGCATCAACAACCCAGCATCAACAACACAGCTCCAATAACCCAGCATCAACAACCCAGCACCAATAACCCAGCACCAATAACCCAGCATCAACAACCCAGCATCAATAACCCAGCATCAACAACCCAGCACCAATAACCCAGCACCAATAACCCAGCATCAACAACCCAGCATCAACAACCCAGCATCAATAACCCAGCATCAACAACCCAGCACCAATAACCCAGCATCAATATCCCAGCATCAATAACCCAGCACCCAGCATCAACAACCCAGCATCAACAACCCAGCACCAATAACCCAGCATCCATAACCCAGCATCCATAACCCAGCATCAATATCCCAGCATCAACAACCCAGCAACCATAACCCAGCATCCATAACCCAGCATCAATAACCCAGCATCAATAACCCAGCACCAATAACCCAGCACCAATAACCCAGCACCAACAACCCAGCATCAACAACCCAGCATCAATAACCCAGCATCAATAACCCAGCATCAACAACCCAGCACCAATAACCCAGCATCAATATCCCAGTATCAATATCCCAGCATCAATAACCCAGCATCAATAACCCAGCATCAACAACCCAGCACCAATAACCCAGCATCAATAACCCAGCATCAATATCCCAGCATCAATATCCCAGCATCAATAACCCAGCACCAATAACCCAGCACCAATAACCCAGCACCAACAACCCAGCATCAACAACCCAGCATCAACAACCCAGCATCAACAACCCAGCACCAATAACCCAGCATCCATAACCCAGCATCAATAACCCAGCACCAATAACCCAGCACCAATAACCCAGCATCAATAACCCAGCACCCAGCATCAACAACCCAGCACTAACAACCCAGCATCCATAACCCAGCACCAACAACCCAGCATCAACAACCCAGCACCAGTAACCCAGCATCAATAACCCAGCACCAATAACCTAGCATCAACAACCCAGCATCAATAACCCAGCATCAACAACACAACATGAACAACACAACGTTGCTCTTTGTTAAAACAAAACAACCCAACTAAGTGACCCAGCGCCTGCAACCCAGCAGTTGGGTCAAACAAGCCAGTATAGTTCTTTTTAGAATGCAGGGAATTAGTTCTAGAACAGAACATTACAGGAACAGTTTCTCCATCATTTGCATGTTCTAGACACCCTTTGAATGTTCTAGAATTTAGTATAGAATGGACCTTTTAGTTCCTTACTGGTGACCGTTTCTAGAGGCAGTACGAGCACTCCCTCCTCACCTCATCCCCTCCCCTTCCCAAGGCCTTTTCTCTCTATGGTAGTGCTCCAAGTGGCACCCTATTCTCTTTAAAGCTCACTACTTCTGACCAGGGGCAGGGCCCATAAAGGTCTGGTTAGAAAAGTTGTTTGTTATATAGTGAAAAGGGGGCCCGTAATAAGGTTACCTAATTTCCTCATGGATGAAATCCCTGCCAAAATGCTACTGCTGCGTGCTCGGAGTTGACTCATGTTTGCACATTTCACTGAATACCTGTGTTCATTGTTTTTTTGATTTCATCTTGATTTCACCAGGTAGGCCAGTTAAGAACAAGTTCTCATTTACAACTGTTACCTGGCCAAGATAAAGCAAAGCTGTGCGACACAAACAACAGCACAGAGTTACAGGTGGAGCTTCAGTTTCTAAGAACAGTGTTACATCTTGCCTCAACTGATTTGGGGAAATTATTCTCTCTGCAAGCTACTAACGTCCTGCCCATTTAACACTGGTCGGTTTCCACAGTCACCACCTTCTGTTTCCAAATGAAGGCTACCCCAGCGATGGGTTTCACCAGGCTACCCCAGCGATGGGTTTCACCAGGCTACCCCAGCGATGGGTTTCACCAGGCTACCCCAGCGATGGGTTTCACCAGGCTACCCCAGCAATGGGTTTCACCAAGCTACCCCAGCGATGGGTTTCACCACGTGGGTTCCCTTACTTCTGCTTGTTCTTGGTTAGCACCCAGTTATCATAACACTTGTACTATGGTTGTTGCAACAGTGCCTGATCTCAGATCTCATCATGTGGTTGGGTTCTAATAACAAACATACGTAGCATTATAGCCTCGTGGTTGGGTTCTAATAACAAACATACATAGCATTATAGCATCGTGGTTGGGTTCTAATAACAAACAAACGTAGCATTATAGCATCGTGGTTGGGTTCTAATAACAAACATACGTAGCATTATAGCATCGTGGTAGGGTTCTAATAACAAACATACGTAGCATTATAGCATCGTGGTTGGGTTCTAATAACAAACATACGTAGCATTATAGCACCGTGGTTGGGTTCTAATAACAAACATACGTAGCATTATAGCATCGTGGTTGGGTTCTAATAACAAACATACGTAGCATTATAACTAAACACATCAGGAAATGTTTTGATTCCGGCGCTCAGCGCTCAATGCTTTACTGAAAAAGGTCATCATTGCACCTCGTCATACTGTACCAATACATATAGTGATGAGGTCATCATTACACCTTGTCATACTGTACCAACACATATAGTGATGAGGTCATCATTACACCCTGTCATACTGTACCAATACATATAGTGATGAGGTCATCATTACACCTCGTCATATAGTGATGAGGTCATCATTGCACCTCACCCGTCATACTGTACCAATACATATAGTGATGATACTGTCATACTGTACCAATACATATAGTGATGAGGTACCAATACATATAGTGATGAGGTCATCATTGCACCTCGTCATACTGTACCAACACATATAGTGATGAGGTCATCATTACACCTCGTCATACTGTACCAATACATATAGTGATGAGGTCATCATTGCACCTCGTCATACTGTACCAATACATATAGTGATGAGGTCATCATTACACCCTGTCATACTGTACCAATACATATAGTGATGAGGTCATCATTGCACCTTGTCATACTGTACCAATACATATAGTGATGAGGTCATCATTACACCTCGTCATACCGTACCAATACATATAGTGATGAGGTCATCATTGCACCTCGTCATACTGTACCAATACATAGTGATGAGGTCATCATTGCACCTCGTCATACTGTACCAACACATATAGTGATGAGGTCATCATTGCACCTCGTCATACTGTACCAATACATATAGTGATGAGGTCATCATTACACCTCGTCATACCGTACCAATACATATAGTGATGAGGTCATCATTACACCTCGTCATACCGTACCAATGCATATAGTGACGAGGCCATTCATCATCTGTTTTCCAGGAGCAGTCCTCTGAGATGAGGCCATACTCCCAAACTAGTTCATAGAATGCCATGTTGCATTCAGTCTCTGCTGTTCGTTCAATTAAGCCTGTAATCGATTGAACTGTTGCACCCCATCAAACCCAAAATAGAAGCTTGTTTTACTCCATTGTCTGTACACAAAGAAAAAATGTAAACGAACACTATGCAGCCTCAAAACGTGGTTAAAACTATAACGTTGTTGTCAATGGACGGTCATTCTTTGCAGCTATAGTTCTTGTCTGTTAATTTGAGAGCGGTTTTACCCAAAACAGGAGGTGGGTTACGTTTTGTCATTGTTTCTAATTCTGATTTCCCGCTTTAACGTATGTGTAGCTACCAATCTCTTTCAGAAACTACGGGTAGGCTAATTACGACGTTAATAACGAATAAGTTATAACTTATTTATAACTCATTCATAAAGTCTCCTATCTCGGCAACAACACCACTGTTGCTCTCACCGCACGGATCACTCACTCCGAGGTATGTGGAGACAGGTGTTAACGAAAGTGCAGAAAATAGCATACCGTATACTTCTTGAAATATTACACTAATAATACTAATTTAAAAGAAGGCTGGTTTAAAGTTAGTAAATACAAAATACAGGTTGCAGAAAACGTGCATTGCCCCGTTACCAATGCCTGACTTGATTTTAATGACGCAACAAAAACTATATAAACGTATTTAAAAATTCGTACCTGGATGGTTTGACTCGGGTCCCCTGACACTGGCCCTCCGACCAGCTTGCAGTACAAGTCACGTATCGACCGCCCATTGTCCCCTTCTCCGCAGGTCGCTGTCGCCGTGACTTTGGTCCCTTCCGCTAGGTTAAAATAAGGTGGGTGCAGGCTGTAGCCATTCACCCGGTTGGTTGGCAGCTCCTGGCCCTGCGCCGAGAGGCCGCAGATTAGCGGACATAACAGCAGCAAAACAAGCCGCGTAGGGCCGCCAGCCGCCAGGGATAGAGTCACCAGCACCGGTCCCTTCGCCATAGTCACCTGCCGGTGCTCTGCAGCGGTTCGTTAGATAAATAGACGACAGGGCTAGAGAAAAAAAACAACCGAAAAAAAACTAATAGTAATTAACTACAATAACCGATATAATCAACTTTCCTGGTTCATTAAAAAGTAGAAATCGATGGTAAAAGCGATAGAAAAGAGGTCAACGGTTAGCTCTGAAACATTGAGCGGTGGAGAGCTTGTCTGTGCGCTGAAAGCTTGTTGCTGTGGTGGGTGTCTCTCGCTTGGGCGGGCACCTATCTGTGCTGAGCTCTATTCGGTCCTCTCTCCCCCTCCACTCCTCGCTCTCTTTCTGCCCGTGTGTCTGAACCGGGATAGCTCAATGCCACGGGTTACTGTAGGGAATATGATGCGTCAGTCTGTACAAACTCAACCTGTTCTCAGAGCATTTCTCATTATTCTGTATGTAAAATCCGAGACACTCCATTTAGTATGATATGTTGCGTTTTGTGTGGTATGTATTCATTTGTGGATGTCCATCATCCATTTCGGATGATATGTTACTAATTACAAATCGTATTTTATGTTACGAATTTGCGAAAAACGTACGTTATGTTACGAATTCTAGCTAGGTGCTAACATTAGGTAGCTCGCTAACGTTAGCTAGGCTAGAGTTTATTAAAGGTTCAATTTAGGAGTTAGATTAAATTATTAAGGTTGGGGGAAGGGTTAGCTAAATGGTTAAGGTTAGGGGAAGGCATTTAGCTAACATGCTAAGGAGTTGCAAAGTAGCGAAACAATTGTAAGTAGTTGAAAAGTTGCAACAACAACAGCAAAAAAATTGTCCATAATTAGATTGACCTCTCAACCTTTGGGTTGCTAGACATTGGATTTATATGCCCACCCATCCACACGCTGGTGTAAATACCTAAGTAAAAATACGTTTTTGGGGGTATCTGTACTGTACTATTTATATTTTTGACAACTTTTACTTTTACTCCACTACATTCCTAAAGAAAATGCTGTACTTATTACTCAATCCAATTAGCACACTTATCAAGAGAACATCCCTGGTCATCCCCACTGTCTCTGATCTGGAGGACTCACTAAACAGAGAACATCCCTGGTCATCCCTACTGCCTCTGATCTGGAGGACTCACTAAACAGAGAACATCCCTGGTCATCCCTACTGCCTCTGATCTGGAGGACTCACTAAACAGAGAACATCCCTGGTCATCCCAACTGCCTCTGATGTGGAGGACTCACTAAACAGAGAACATCCCTGGTCATCCCTACTGCCTCTGATCTGGAGGACTCACTAAACAGAGAACATCCCTGGTCATCCCAACTGCCTCTGATCTGGAGGACTCATTAAACAGAGAACATCCCTGGTCATCCCTGGACTCACTAAACATAAATGCTTTGTTTGTAAATTGTTTGTAAATGATGTCCGAGTGTTGGAGCCCCATTGATAAAAATTTTGCCTTTTTTTTAACCTTTTTTTTAACTAGACAAGTCAGTTTAAGAACAAATTCTTATTTACAATGACAGCCTACCCTGGATGACACTGGGCCAATTGTGCCCACCCTATGGGACTCCCAATCGCGGCCGGTTGTGATACAGCCTGGAATCGAACCAGGGTCAGTAGTGACACCTAAGACCACCTCGCCACTCGGAAGCAATGCAGTGGTGGAAAAAGTACTCAATTGTCATACTTGAGTAAAAGTCAAGACACCTTAATAGAAAATGACTCAAGTAAAAGTGAAAGTCACCCAGTAAAATACTACTTGAGTAAAAGTTTTAAAGTATTTGGTTTGAAATATACTTAAGGATCAAAAATAAATGTAGTGGCTAAAATATACTTTAGTATGAAAAGTAGAAATATAAATAATTAAAAAATCCTTATGTTAAGCAAACCAGAAGGGGCGGCAGGTAGCCTAGTGGTCAGAGCGTTGGACTAGTAACCGAAAAGTTGCAAGATGGAATCCCCCGAGCTGACAAGGTAAAAATCTGTCATTCTGCCCCTGAACAGGGCAGTTAACCCACTGTTCCTAGGCCGTCATTGAAAATAAGAATGTGTTCTTAACTGACTTGCCTAGTTAAATAAAGGTTCAATAAAAAATCCACCCACCTTGGAGGTTTTGCCTTAAGTAACCATCTGTCTTATGTAACCATACCAAACATAACATGCTACATGGAGCTTTGCGGATTTACGTACAGAATAATACGAAGTGCTCTGTGACCAGGTTGCAACAACTACACACACCTCTCTATTGCCCCTGGGACTGGTCTCTCTCTCTGATTGACAGATTTGGCATGCAAAGGAATGAGATTCCATAGGGGAAATTGATATGGAACTTTGTAATAAATCTCAAAACGCAGATGAAGCGTGTCAATATGTGGTTATAATATGCAAATTCAAATATATCTTCTCTACTGTCACAAAATAAATTAACATTTTAATCAGTTATGCCATTCTTGCGGTGTCTCCTTTTCGCTCCTATCTGTCTCGAGTTACCCAGCCCCCCCCCCCCCCAACAGAACGTATATAGAAGAACATCAAACACAGTATCTCAGCTCCTCCGACAAGTCACTGCCCTGCCTGGGATTCCCAAGATCAACCAAATTTTTTTTATCTGAAACAAGAAGAAGATTGAGCTAGACTTGGTTTACGTCCCAAAATGGCACCCTATTCCCCTACATAGTGCATTACTTTTGACCAGACCCCATTGGGTAGTGCACTATGTAGGGAATAGGGTAGAATTTGGGACGCATTCCTGGGAGCTGAAGACCGCTGGACACCGTATTCCCAGAAACACACGGGCTTTTGTCAACAGTAGTGCATGAAATAGGGAATATGGTGCCATTCAGGGTGCAAACGGCTGGGTCGGTGTCTCGGACAGGGGAAGGAGACTGTCGGTGTCTCGGACAGGGGAAGGAGACTGTCGGTGTCTCGGACAGGGGAAGGAGACTGTCGGTGTCTCGGACAGGGGAAGGAGACTGTCGGTGTCTCGGACAGGGGAAGGAGACTGTCGGTGTCTCGGACAGGGGAAGGAGACTGTCGGTGTCTCGGACAGGGGAAGGAGACTGTCGGTGTCTCGGACAGGGGAAGGATACTGTCGGTGTCTCGGACAGGGGAAGGAGACTGTCGGTGTCTCGGACAGGGGAAGGAGACTGTCGGTGTCTCGGACAGGGGAAGGAGACTGTCGGTGTCTCGGACAGGGGAAGGAGACTGTCGGTGTCTCGGACAGGGGAAGGAGACTGTCGGTGTCTCGGACAGGGGAAGGAGACTGTCGGTGTCTCGGACAGGGGAAGGAGACTGTCGGTGTCTCGGACAGGGGAAGGAGACTGTTGGTGTCTCGGACAGGGGAAGGAGACTGTCGGTGTCTCGGACAGGGGAAGGAGACTGTCGGTGTCTCGGACAGGGGAAGGAGGTGTCTCGGACAGGGGAAGGAGACTGTCGGTGTCTCGGACAGGGGAAGGAGACTGTCGGTGTCTCGGACAGGGGAAGGAGACTGTCGGTGTCTCGGACAGGGGAAGGGTGTCTCGGACAGGGAAGGAGACTGTCGGTGTCTCGGACAGGGGAAGGAGACTGTCGGTGTCTCGGACAGGGGAAGGAGACTGTCGGTGTCTCGGACAGGGGAAGGAGACTGTCGGTGTCTCGGACAGGGGAAGGAGACTGTCGGTGTCTCGGACTGGGGAAGGAGACTGTCGGTGTCTCGGACAGGGGAAGGAGACTGTCGGTGTCTCGGACAGGGGAAGGAGACTGTCGGTGTCTCGGACAGGGGAAGGAGACTGTCGGTGTCTCGGACAGGGGAAGGAGACTGTCGGTGTCTCGGACAGGGGAAGGAGACTGTCGGTGTCTCGGACAGGGGAAGGAGACTGTCGGTGTCTCGGACAGGGGAAGGAGACTGTCGGTGTCTCGGACAGGGGAAGGAGACTGTCGGTGTCTCGGACAGGGGAAGGAGACTGTCGGTGTCTCGGACAGGGGAAGGAGACTGTCGGTGTCTCGGACAGGGGAAGGAGACTGTCGGTGTCTCGGACAGGGGAAGGAGACTGTCGGTGTCTCGGACAGGGGAAGGAGACTGTCGGTGTCTCGGACAGGGGAAGGAGACTGTCGGTGTCTCGGACAGGGGAAGGAGACTGTCGGTGTCTCGGACAGGGGAAGGAGACTGTCGGTGTCTCGGACAGGGGAAGGAGACTGTCGGTGTCTCGGAAGGGAAGGAGACTGTCGGTGTCTCGGACAGGGGAAGGAGACTATCGGTGTCTCGGACAGGGGAAGGAGACTGTCGGTGTCTCGGACAGGGGAAGGAGACTGTCGGTGTCTCGGACAGGGGAAGGAGACTGTCGGTGTCTCGGACAGGGGAAGGAGACTGTCGGTGTCTCGGACAGGGAAGGAGACTGTCGGTGTCTCGGATAGGGGAAGGAGACTGTCGGTGTCTCGGACAGGGGAAGGAGACTGTCGGTGTCTCGGACAGGGGAAGGAGACTGTCGGGGTCTCGGACAGGGGAAGGAGACTGTCGGTGTCTCGGACAGGGTAAGGAGACTGTCGGTGTCTCGGACAGGGGAAGGAGCCTATCGGTGTCTCGGACAGGGTAAGGAGACTGTCGGTGTCTCGGACAGGGGAAGGAGACTGTCGGTGTCTCGGACAGGGGAAGGAGACTGTCGGGGTCTCGGACAGGGGAAGGAGACTGTCGGTGTCTCGGACAGGGGAAGGAGACTGTCGGTGTCTCGGACAGGGGAAGGAGACTGTCGGTGTCTCGGACAGGGGAAGGAGACTGTCGGTGTCTCGGACAGGGGAAGGAGACTGTCGGTGTCTCGGACAGGGGAAGGAGACTGTCGGTGTCTCGGACAGGGGAAGGAGACTGTCGGTGTCTCGGACAGGGAAGGAGACTGTCGGTGTCTCGGACAGGGGAAGGAGACTGTCGGTGTCTCGGACAGGGGAAGGAGACTGTCGGTGTCTCGGACAGGGGAAGGAGACTGTCGGTGTCTCGGACAGGGGAAGGAGACTGTCGGTGTCTCGGACAGGGGAAGGAGACTGTCGGTGTCTCGGACAGGGGAAGGAGACTGTCGGTGTCTCGGGGGAAGGAGACTGTCGGTGTCTCGGACAGGGGAAGGAGACTGTCGGTGTCTCGGACAGGGGAAGGAGACTGTCGGTGTCTCGGACAGGGGAAGGAAACTGTGCCTGAGAGACATGGGCTGTGTGTGACTGTGTGTCAGGGGAGAAATGCACTGGTGACAAATGTACTCACTTTTCATACTTGAGAAAAAGTCAAGACACCTTAACAGGAAATGACTCAAGTAAAAGTGAAAGTCACCCAGTAAAATACTACTTGAGTAAAAGTTTTAAAGTATTTGGTTTGAAATATGTGTCAAAAGTAAAACTCAGGGCCCTCCCCCCCACCACTCCAAATTTTCCTAGTGTGGCGAGAACACAGAGTTTTAAAGCTAATGTATTATTACATACACATTTTCCCATAGGGTGGAGTTAACATATTGAGTATTAAAGCTAATTTTTGTATTATACACATTTTGCTATAGGGTAGAGATAACATAGAGTTTTAAAGCTAATATATTATTACATACACATTTTGCTATAGGGTAGAGATAACATAGAGTTTTAAAGCTAATATATTATTACATACACATTTTGCTATAGGGTGGAGTTAACATATTGAGTTTTATAAAGCTAATATATTATTACATACACATTTTGTTATAGGGTGGAGTTAACATATTGAGTTTTATAAAGCTAATATATTATTACATACACATTTTGCTATAGGGTGGAGTTAACATATTGAGTTTTATAAAGCTAATATATTATTACATACACATTTTGCTATAGGGTGGAGTTAACATATTGAGTTTTAAATCTAATGTCTTGTAATATACACATTTTGCCATGTTTATGTGTGTTCATCTGAATCATTCAAACGTTACAACAAAATCTAAAACAACTAGCTCAAAAACATTAGCTGACAGGACAAGAGGAACACTACTGATGCACTAACCAATTTCTAAATTGCCCCTTGTGCATTCTACTATTGCACCTTGTGCATTCTACTATTGCACCTTGTGCATTCTACTATTGCCCCTTGTGCATTCTACTATTGCAACTTGTGCATTCTACTATTGCACCTTGTGCATTCTACTATTGCACCTTGTGCATTCTACTATTGCATTCTACTATTGCAACTTGTGCATTCTACTATTGCACCTTGTGCATTCTACTATTGCAACTTGTGCATTCTACTATTGCAACTTGTGCATTCTACTATTGCACCTTGTGCATTCTACTATTGCAACTTGTGCATTCTACTATTGCACCTTGTGCATTCTACTATTGCAACTTGTGCATTCTACTATTGCACCTTGTGCATTCTACTATTGCACCTTGTGCATTCTACTATTGCACCTTTTGCATTCTACTATTGCAACTTGTGCATTCTACTATTGCAACTTGTGCATTCTACTATTGCACCTTGTGCATTCTACTATTGCACCTTGTGCATTCTACTATTGCAACTTGTGCATTCTACTACTGCACCTTGTGCATTCTACTATTGCACCTTGTGCATTCTACTATTGCACCTTGTGCATTCTACTATTGCACCTTGTGCATTCTACTATTGCAACTTGTGCATTCTACTATTGCAACTTGTGCATTCTACTATTGCACCTTGTGCATTCTACTATTGCACCTTGTGCATTCTACTATTGCAACTTGTGCATTCTACTACTGCACCTTGTGCATTCTACTATTGCACCTTGTGCATTCTACTATTGCACCTTGTGCATTCTACTATTGCACCTTGTGCATTCTACTATTGCAACTTGTGCATTCTACTATTGCACCTTGTGCATTCTACTATTGCACCTTGTGCATTCTACTATTGCACCTTGTGCATTCTACTATTGCACCTTGTGCATTCTACTATTGCACCTTGTGCATTCTACTATTGCACCTTGTGCATTCTACTATTGCACCTTGTGCATTCTACTATTGCAACTTGTGCATTCTACTATTGCACCTTGTGCATTCTACTATTGCACCTTGTGCATTCTACTATTGCACCTTGTGCATTCTACTATTGCAACTTGTGCATTCTACTATTGCACCTTGTGCATTCTACTATTGCACCTTGTGCATTCTACTATTGCAACTTGTGCATTCTACTATTGCACCTTGTGCATTCTACTATTGCACCTTGTGCATTCTACTATTGCACCTTGTGCATTCTACTATTGCACCTTGTGCATTCTACTATTGCACCTTGTGCATTCTACTATTGCAACTTGCAAGAGGAAATTTAGATGAAAAATAAATCAATGATCTTCGTAATAATCGGAATAGACAGTTTGGTTCAAGCCAAGGACAGACAAGTGGCACCTTCTCCGATTGGTCTTTGTTCCGTGTGTATGTCTGCTTAAACCCCAGGACAGATAGAGAGAGACAACCCTCCTTTCCCTCTCTGTCTAATCCTCAGACTCTCCCTTTGTCTCTCTCTCTCTTTCCCTCTTTTCATTCTGTAATCTCTTCTCTCACACTGGGAGCTTTCAACTGTCTGGAAGCATAAGACATAGGCTAGCTAGGCTGTGTGTGGTTGGGTAGGACAGGGAGGAATGAAGTTAACCAACAGCTATTGCTAATTAGGACACTCAGTTTCATGGTGAGAGCTACAGGGTCCAGGCAACATTTTCTGCTCCTGAAATATGTTGTTGTTGGTCTCTGCTCATCCTCCTCAACTACATAGTTGTTTAACCATTTGCTTACATCACCTATAACAACTTCTCTCTCTCTCCTTCTCTCTCCCCTTCTCTCTCTCTCCTTCCCTCTCTCTCCTTCCTCTCCTTCCCTCTCTCTCCTTCTCTCTCTCCCCTTCCCTCTATCCTTCTCTCTCTCTCCCCTCCCCTCTCTCCCCTCCCCTCTCTCCTCTCTCTCTCCCCTCCCCTCTCTCCTTCCCTCTCTCCTCTCCCCTCTCTCCCCTCCCCTCTCTCCTTCCCTCTCTCCTTCTCCCTCCCTCTCTCCTTCCCTCTCTGCTTCCCTCTCTCTCCTTTTCTCTCTCCCCTTCCCTCTATCCTTCTCTCTCTCCCCTTCCCTCTCTCCCCTTCCCTCTCTCCTTCTCTCTCCCCTCCCTCCTCTCCTCTCCTCCCCTCCTTCCTCTCCTCCCCTCTCTCCTTCCCCTCTCCTCTCCCCTCTCTCCTCTTCCCTCTCTCCCCCCTCCCCTCCTCCTCTCTCTCTCCCTCTCTCCTTCCCTCTCCCCTCTCTCCTTCCCTCTCTCCCATCCCATCCCATCTCTCCTTCCCTCTCTCCCCTTCCCTCTCTCTCCTTCCCTCTCTCTGCTTCCCTCTTTCCCCTTCTCTCTCTCCTGTACATTCCTGTTCCTTCTACATGCCTGTTCCTTCAGGCTGCAGGGCTGTAATTGCACCCCCCCACCCTTCTCTCTCCTCCTCCTGAAGCTTTAAATAAACTGAACAAAAATATAAATGCAACATGCAACAATTTCAAAGATTTTACTGAGTTACAGTTCATATAAGAAAATGAGTTAATTTAAATAAATTTATTAGGCCCTAATCTATAGATTTCACATGTCTGGGAATACAGGTCACTGGTACCTTTAAAACAAAGGTAGGGTCGTGGATCAGAAAACCAGTCAGTATCTGGTGTTGCCACCATTTGCCTCATGCAGCGCGACACATCTCCTTCACATAGAGTTGATCAGGCTGTTGATTGTGGCCTGTGGAATGTTTTCCCACTCCTCTTCAATGACTGTGTGAAGTTGCTGGATATTGGCGGGAACTAGAACACGCCAGCGTACACGTCGATCCAGAGCATCCCAAACATGCTCAATTGGTGACATGTCTGGTGAGTACGCAGGCCATGGAAGAACTGGGAAGAACTGTGCCATTTTCAGCTTCCAGGAATTGTGTACAGATCCTTGCGCCATGGGCCGTGCATTATCGTGCTGAAACATGAGATGATGACGGCAGATGAGCTTCCCTGAGACAACTGTTTCTGACAGTTTGTGCAGAAATTCTTCAGATGTGTAAACCCACAGTTTCATCAGCTGTCCGGGTGGCTGGTCTCAGACAAACCCACAGTTTCATCAGCTGTCCAGGTGGCTGGTCTCAGACAAACCCACAGTTTCATCAGCTGTCCGGGTGGCTGGTCTCAGACAAACCCACAGTTTCATCAGCTGTCCAGGTGGCTGGTCTCAGACAAACCCACAGTTTCATCAGCTGTCCAGGTGGCTGGTCTCAGACAAACCCACAGTTTCATCAGCTGCCCAGGTGGCTGGTCTTAGGCGATCCCACAGGTGAAGAAGACGGATGTAGAGGTCCCGGGCTGGTGTGGCTACAGGTGGTCTGCTGTTGTGAGGCAGGTTGGACGTACTGCCAAATTCTCTAAAACGACGTTGGAGGCGCCTTCTGGTAGAGAAATGAACATTCAATTCTCTGGCAACAGCTCTGGTGGACATTCCTGCAGTCAGCATGCCAATTTCACGCTCCTTCAAAACTTGAGACATCTGTGGCATTGTGTTGTGTGACAAAACGGCACATTTTAGAGTGGCCTTCTATTATCCCCAGCACAAGGTGCACCTGTGTAATGGTCATGCTGTTTAATCAGCTTCTTGATATGCCACACCTGTCAAGTGGATGGATTATATTGGGAAAGGAGAAATGCTCACTATCAGGCATGTAAACTAATTTCTGCACAAAATTTGAGAGAAATTAGCTTTTTGTGAGTGTGGAACATTTCTGGGCTCTTTTATTTCAGCTCATGGAACATGGGACCAACACTTTATATGTTGCATTTATATTTTTGTTCAGTGTAAATGAGGTTACATTGTTCAGGGACAGATTTTTATCTTGTCCGCGCAGGGATTTGATCCAGCAACCTTTCGGTTCCTGGCCCAACACTTTAACCACTAGGCTACCTGCTGCCACATTTACCTGGCCCACATCTGGGAACCAGACAGCCCTCGGAGATTTTACCTGGGCTGGCTACCCGGGCAGACTGTAGTTTCAGACAGGTAGACTGTAGACAGGTAGACTGTAGTTTCAGCCAGGTAGACTGTAGACAGGCAGACTGTAGTTTCAGCCAGGTAGACTGTAGACAGGCAGACTGTAGTTTCATCCAGGTAGACTGTAGACAGGCAGACTGTAGTTTCAGCCAGGTAGACAGGTCGACTCTTGTACCTGGATCAGCTGTAACGGCTATCAGAGAGACTTTACCTGAGCCAGATAAACAGTACAGGTAGGCAGTGCAGGTAGGCAGTACAGGTAGGCAGTACGGGTAGGCAGTACGGGTAGGCAGTACGGGTAGGCAGTACGGGTAGGCAGTACGGGTAGGCAGTACGGGTAGGCAGTACGGGTAGGTAGTACGGGTAGGTAGTACGGGTAGGCAGTACAGGTAGGCAGTACGGGTAGGCAGTACGGGTAGGCAGTACGGGTAGGCAGTACGGGTAGGCAGTACGGGTAGGTAGTACGGGTAGGCAGTACAGGTAGGCAGTACGGGTAGGCAGTACGGGTAGGCAGTACAGGTAGGCAGTATAGTAGACCGGTAGATTCTCATACCTGGACCAGTTGTGGGGTTCTCTGCCAGATATAAATATATAATATATACCACAACAACAGCAACAACAACAAAAACAAACTAACAAATAGGATTTAGTTGACAAAAGCTCGTCAAAAAAGAGGGAATGTCTGTCTGAGGGTCTTCATCACCTGGCCAAGTTGTAAAGTCAGAAGCCTCGCCTAGTTCTACAATGTCTCTTCTTCAAATCAGATTTTAAACCTAACTCTAACATTTAAGACCAAAAGGCATTTTTTTTCATACATTTTCACAATACAGACAATTTTGGTTTTACAGTTTGGCCATGTAGTGGGAACCCTGTCAGAGAGTAATGTTGTTCCCAGAATGACTTACGGCCAAATTCGCAGAGAGTGTCAAATCAAATAACATTGTATTGGTCGCATACACATACAGCACCTTCGGAAAGTATTCAGACCCCTTGACTTTTCCACATTTTGTTTACGTTACAGCCTTATTCTAAAATGGATGAAATAAAACATGTTCCTCATCAAACTACACACAATACCCCGTAATGACATCACAATACCCCGTAATGACATCACAATACCCCGGAATGACATCACAATACCCCGGAATGACATCACAATACCCCGTAATGGCATCACAATACCCCGTAATGGCATCACAATACCCCGGAATGACATCACAATACCCCGTAATGACATCACAATACCCCGTAATGACATCACAATATCCCGTAATGACATCACAATACCCCATAATGACAACGTGAAAACAGAAATACCTTATTCAGACCCTTTGCTATGAGACTTGAAATTGAGCTCAGGTGCATCCTGTTTCCATTGATCATCCTTGAGATGTTTCTACTACTTGATTGGAGTCCACCTGTGGTAAATTCAATTGATTGCACATGCTTTGGAAAAGGCACACACACCTGTCTATATATAAGGTCCCACAGTTGACAGTGAATGTCAGAGCAAAAACCAAGCCAGGAGGTTGAAGGAATTAAAAATTGTGCCAACATTTCTAAAAACCTGTTTTTGCTTTGTCATTATGGGATATTGTTTGTAGGTTAAGGCAGTAACGTAACAAAATGTGGGAAAAGTCAAGGGGTCTGAATACTTTCCGAATGCCACTGTATATACGATGGTACAGATGTTATGGACAGTATGTGGGTAGAATATGTAGTATATCTGAAGAATACGTGGGTAGAATATGTAGTATATCTGAAGAATACGTGGATAGAATATGTAGTATATCTGAAGAATACGTGGGTAGAATATGTAGTATATCTGAAGAATACTTTTGCCACAATTCTGTCCATTTGGAAGACCCATTTGCGACCAAGCTTTAACTTCCTGACTGATGTCTTGAGATGCTGCTTCAATATATCCACATAATTTTCCTCCTCATGATGCCACCTATTTTGTGAACTACACCAGTCCCTCCTGCAGCAAAGCACCTCCACAACATGATGCTGCCACCCCCGTGCTTCACGGTTGGGGTGGTGCTGAGCGGCCTTTCAGGTCATGTCGATATAGGACTTGTTTGACTGTGGATATCGATACTTTTGTACATGTTTCCTCCAGTCCTTTGCTGTTGTTCTGGGATTGATTTGCACTTTTCGCACCAAAGTATCTCTTGATGATAGAAAGCATCTCTTTCCTGAGCGGTATCCCGGCTGACTGGTCCCATGGTGTTTATACTTGCATACTAAAGTTTGTACAGATGAATTTGGTACCTTCAGGCGTTTGAAAATTGCTCGCAAGGATGAACCAGACTTGTGGAGGTCAACCATTTTTAAAGGATTGGCTTAATCAGCGTAATCTACCAACCAATCATCTACCCATGTGTCTTGTGCACCTTTGTCATTTCAGTCCGACGTCTTGGCAATGAAGAGATTGTTTTTGTATCTGTTATTAGATCGTATTTGCCCAACAAGCGCGACACACGTCAACCACAGATTCTAAGGGTGTAGTCTTTCTTCTTCTCGTGTGAAGCTATTAGCTAGCTAGCTATGTCCTTTGCTAATTAGCTAGCTAGCTGTGTCTAGCTAGCTGTGTCCTTTGCTAATGATCTAGCTAGCTATGTCCTTTGCTAATAAGCTAGCTTGCTGTGTCCTTTGCTAATTAGCTATCTAGCTGTGTCCTTTGCTAATTAGCTAGCTAGCTGTGTCCTTTGCTAATTAGCTAGCTAGCCGTGTCCTTTGCTAATTATCTAGCTAGCTGTGTCCTTTGTTAATTATCTAGCAAGCTATGTCCTTTGCTAATTAGCTAGCAGCTAGCAGGAAGGTAAGGCCTATTGTTTTTTCTCCCTTTGAGGCCGGGGGGATGTTTTTGGTAGCACACCACAAGTTCCTGCCACGCCTCGCAGTCGTTTGATTTGCAAAAATTAAACGATGACAAATACTTTACTCAGCAAGGTCACTCCCATAGTCACTCCCATCCCTATGGCAACTTCCACTAAGGCCAACTCTGAATGGATAATGTCCCCAGGCTGTAGCCCGGGGACAAGGTTAGTCTGAGGACAGTGTGCTGCCCTGTGCTATGGACTATATGGTCCATTGGAAGCTGTGGCCAGATGTCTTCACTTCTCCATTCCCTACCACTTTTCACTTTCTCTTTATTGGATTTTAGACGATCGCCTTGGTGTATGCACGGGCTAAGAGAGAGTTTACACCATATGTCTTGGACCAATTAAATCATTTGAGGAAGAATGAAGGAGTCGACATCTCAAGGAGAAAGGTATAGGGATTAGGGAAGCCCCGTCTCCGCTGTCTGCCAACACACACACACACGCCGTCTCCCATACACACGTTGACCTATGACCTCTGACTGAGCAGTATCACAGCAGACGACCGGAGGTCAGCCAGCAGGGTTGATTTAGGAAGTTCTCTAGTCAATGTGCTAATGCAACATTGATAAACAACAACATTCCTGACTGGGGATGGGGGGGGGGGCATCCCAAATGGCCCTTATATAGAGCCCTGCAGGGGCCCTGGTCAAAAGTAGTGCACTATATAGGGAATAGGGTGCTAGGCCCTGGTCAAAAGTAGTGCACTATATAGGGATTAGGGTGCTAGGCCCTGGTCTAAAGTAGTGCACTATATAGGGAATAGGGTGCTAGGCCCTGGTCTAAAGTAGTGCACTATATAGGGAATAGGGTGCTAGGCCCTGGTCTAAAGTAGTGCACTATATAGGGAATAGGGTGCTAGGCCCTGGTCTAAAGTAGTGCACTATATAGGGAACAGGGTGACATTTTGAACATATGTTTGAGGGAGACACATTGGGGTTTAAGACAGAAGGTCCTGCTACACGTGGATGAGGGAAGTGCCATCGACGTGTCACAATTTACTTTAAAGGTTTAGAGAGTAAACTTCACTTCAAGAGGAGGTGGCAGGGGCGTAGGAGGAAGAATTTGAGACTGTGGTTTCCCAAATGGATCCCTATTCCCTACATGGTATCCATATGTCTCTGGTCAAAAGTAGTACACAATGTAGGGAATAGGGTGGCATTTGGGATACGGTACCTCCTAAGAGTAAGTGAAGGAAGGGAAGAAAGGAGGAAGGATGGAAGGGGAAGGAGGGAAAGGAAGGATGGAAGGGAAGGAGGGAAAGGAAGGAGGGAGGGAAAGGAAGGAGGGAGGGAAAGGAAGGATGGAAGGATGGAAGGGAAGGAGGGAAAGGAAGGAGGGAAAGGAAGGAGGGAGGGAAAGGAAGGAGGGAGGGAAAGGAAGGATGGAAGGGAAGGAGGGAAAGGAAGGATGGAAGGGAAGGAGGGAAAGGAAGGATGGAAGGGAAGGAGGGAAAGGAAGGATGGAAAGGAAGGAGGGAAAGGAAGGATGGAAGGGAAGAAGGGAAGGAGGGAAAGGAAGGATGGAAGGGAAGGAGGGAAAGGAAGGAGGGAAAGGAAGGATGGAAGGGAAGGAGGGAAAGGAAGGATGGAAGGGAAGAAGGGAAGGAGGGAAAGGAAGGATGGAAGGGAAGGAGGGAAAGGAAGGATGGAAGGGAAGGAGGGAAATGAAGGATGGAAGGGAAGGATGGAAGGGAAGGGAAGGAGGGAAAGGAAGGATGGAGGGGAAGGAGGGAAAGGGAGGATGAGGATCCAATAGTCTCTCTCTCTCTAGAGAAAGGATCCAACAGTCTCTCTCTCTAGAGAAAGGATCCAAAAGTCTCTCTCTCTCTAGAGAAAGGATCCAACAGTCTCTCTCTCTCTAGAGAAAGGATCCAACAGTCTCTCTCTATAGAAATGATCCAACAGTCTCTCTCTCTCTCTAAAGGATCCAACAGTGTCTCTCTCTAGAGAAAGGATCCAACAGTCTCTCTCTCTCTAGAGAAAGGATCCAACAGTCTCTCTCTAGAGAAAGGATCCAACAGTCTCTCTCTCTCTCTCTAGAGAAAGGATCCAACAGTCTCTCTCTCTAGAGAAAGGATCCAACAGTCTCTCTAGAGAAAGGATCCAACAGTCTCTCTCTCTCTCTAGAGAAAGGATCCAACAGAAAGGATCCAACAGTCTCTCTCTCTCTCTAGAGCAAGGATCCAACAGTCTCTCTCTCTAGAGAAAGGATCCAACAGTCTCTCTCTCCAGAGAAAGGATCCAACAGTCTCTCTCTTTAGAGAAAGGATCCAACAGTCTCTCTCTCTAGAGAAAGGATCCAACAGTCTCTCTCTCTGGAGAAAGGATCCAACAGTCTCTCTCTCTCTCTAGAGAAAGGATCCAACAGTCTCTCTCTTTAGAGAAAGGATCCAACAGTCTCTCTCTCTAGAGAAAGGATCCAACAGTCTCTCTCTCTAGAGAAAGGATCCAACAGTCTCTCTCTCTCTCCAGAGAAAGGATCCAACAGTCTCTCTCTTTAGAGAAAGGATCCAACAGTCTCCCTCTTTAGAGAAAGGATCCAACAGTCTCTCTCTCTCTCCAGAGAAAGGATCCAACAGTCTCTCTCTCTCTCTAGAGAAAGGATCCAACAATCTCTCTAGAGAAAGGATCCAACAGTCTCTCTCTCTCTAGAGAAAGGATCCAACAGAAAGGATCCAACAGTCTCTCTCTCTTTAGAGAAAGGATCCAACAGTCTCTCTCTCTAGAGAAAGGATCCAACAGTCTCTCTCTCTAGAGAAAGGATCCAACAGTCTCTCTCTCTCTCCAGAGAAAGGATCCAACAGTCTCTCTCTTTAGAGAAAGGATCCAACAGTCTCTCTCTCTCTCTCTAGAGAAAGGATCCAACAGTCTCTCTCTTTAGAGAAAGGATCCAACAGTCTCTCTCAATTCAATTCAAGGGGCTTTATTGGCATGGGTAACATGTGTTAACATTGCCAAAGCAAGTAAGGTAGATAATATATAAAGTGAAATAAACAATTAAAATTAACAGTAGACATCACACATACAGAAGTTTCAAAACAATAAAGACATTACAAATGTCATATTATATATATATACAGTGTTTTTGCAATGTACAAATTGTAAAGGACAAGATAAAATAAATAAGCATAGATATGGGTTGTATTTACAGTGGTGTGTGTTCTTCACTGGTTGCCCTTTTCTCGTGGCAACAGGTCACAAATCTTGCTGCTCTGATGGCACACTGTGGAATTTCACCCAATAGATATGGAAGTTTTTCAAAATTGGATTTGTTTTCAAATTCTTTGTGGATCTGTGTAATCAGTCAAAGCTTTCCTTAATTTTGGGTCAGTCACAGTGGTCAGGTATTCTGCCGCTGTGTACTCTCTGTGTAGGGCCAAATAGCATTCTAGTTTGCTCTGTTTTTTTGTTAATTCTTTCCAATGTGTCAAGTAATTATCTTTTTGTTTTCTCATGATTTGGTTGGGTCTAATTGTGCTGCTGTCATGGGGCTCTGTAGGGTGTGTTTGTGAACAGAGAAAGGATCCAACAGTCTCTCTCTCTAGAGAAAGGATCCAACAGTCTCTCTCTCTCTAGAGAAAGGATCCAACAGTCTCTCTCTCTCTCTCTAGAGAAAGGATCCAACAGTCTCTCTCTCTCTAGAGAAAGGATCCAACAGTCTTTCTCTCTTTAGAGAAAGGATCCAACAGTCTCTCTCTCTCTCTAGAGAAAGGATCCAACAGTCTCTCTCTCTCTAGAGAAAGGATCCAACAGTCTCTCTCTCTAGAGAAAGGATCCAACAGTCTCTCTCTCTCTCTAGAGAAAGGATCCAACAGTCTCTCTCTCTCTCTAGAAAAAGGATCCAACAGTCTCGCTCTCTAGAAAAAGGATCCAGCAGTCTCTCTCTCTAGAGAAAGGATCCAACAGTCTCTCTCTAGAGAAAGGATCCAACAGTCTCTCTCTCTCTAGAGAAAGGATCCAACAGTCTCTCTCTCTTTAGAGAAAGGATCCAACAGTCTCTCTCTCTCTAGAGAAAGGATCCAACAGTCTCTCTCTCTCTCTAGAGAAAGGATCCAACAGTCTCTCTCTCTCTCTAGAGAAAGGATCCAACAGAAAGGATCCAACAGTCTCTCTCTCTCTAAAGGATCCAACAGTGTCTCTCTCTAGAGAAAGGATCCAACAGTCTCTCTCTCTCTCTAGAGAAAGGATCCAACAGTCTCTCTCTCTAGAGAAAGGATCCAACAGTCTCTCTCTCTCTCTAGAGAAAGGATCCAACGGAAAGGATCCAACAGTCTCTCTCTCTCTCCAGAGAAAGGATGCAACAGTCTCTCTCTTTAGAGAAAGGATCCAACAGTCTCTCTCTCTCTCTAGAGAAAGGATCCAACAGTCTCTCTCTCTCTCTAGAGAAAGGATCCAACAGTCTCTCTCTCTCTCTCTCTAGAGAAAGGATCCAACAGTCTCTCTCTCTCTCTCTAGAGAAAGGATCCAACAGTCTCTCTCTCTCTCTAGAGAAAGGATCCAACAGTCTCTCTCTTTAGAGAAAGGATCCAACAGTCTCTCTCTCTCTAGAGAAAGGATCCAACAGTCTCTCTCTCTAGAGAAAGGATCCAACAGTCTCTCTCTCTGGAGAAAGGATCCAACAGTCTCTCTCTCTCTCTAGAGAAAGGATCCAACAGTCTCTCTCTTTAGAGAAAGGATCCAACAGTCTCTCTCTCTAGAGAAAGGATCCAACAGTCTCTCTCTCTAGAGAAAGGATCCAACAGTCTCTCTCTTTAGAGAAAGGATCCAACAGTCTCTCTCTTTAGAGAAAGGATCCAACACTCTCTCTCTCTCTCCAGAGAAAGGATCCAACAGTCTCTCTCTCTTTAGAGAAAGGATCCAACAGTCTCTCTCAATTCAATTCAAGGGGCTTTATTGGCATGGGTAACATGTGTTAACATTGCCAAAGCAAGTAAGGTAGATAATATATAAAGTGAAATAAACAATTAAAATTAACAGTAGACCTCACACATACAGAAGTTTCAAAACAATAAAGACATTACAAATGTCATATTATATATATACAGTGTTTTTGCAATGTACAAATGGTAAAGGACACAAGATAAAATAAATAAGCATAGATATGGGTTGTATTTACAATGGTGTGTGTTCTTCACTGGTTGCCCTTTTCTCGTGGCAACAGGTCACAAATCTTGCTGCTCTGATGGCACACTGTGGAATTTCACCCAGTAGATATGGGAGTTTTTCAAAATTGGATTTGTTTTCGAATTCTTTGTGGATCTGTGTAATCAGTCAAAGCTTTCCTTAATTTTGGGTCAGTCACAGTGGTCAGGTATTCTGCCGCTGTGTACTCTCTGTGTAGGGCCAAATAGCATTCTAGTTTGCTCTGTTTTTTTTGTTAATTCTTTCCAATGTGTCAAGTAATTATCTTTTTGTTTTCTCATGATTTGGTTGGGTCTAATTGTGCTGCTGTCATGGGGCTCTGTAGGGTGTGTTTGTGAACAGAGAAAGGATCCAACAGTCTCTCTCTCTAGAGAAAGGATCCAACAGTCTCTCTCTCTCTAGAGAAAGGATCCAACAGTCTCTCTCTCTCTCTCTAGAGAAAGGATCCAACAGTCTCTCTCTCTAGAGAAAGGATCCAACAGTCTTTCTCTCTTTAGAGAAAGGATCCAACAGTCTCTCTCTCTCTCTAGAGAAAGGATCCAACAGTCTCTCTCTCTCTAGAGAAAGGATCCAACAGTCTCTCTCTCTCTAGAGAAAGGATCCAACAGTCTCTCTCTCTCTAGAGAAAGGATCCAACAGTCTCTCTCTCTCTAGAAAAAGGATCCAACAGTCTCGCTCTCTAGAAAAAGGATCCAGCAGTCTCTCTCTCTAGAGAAAGGATCCAACAGTCTCTCTCTAGAGAAAGGATCCAACAGTCTCTCTCTCTCTAGAGAAAGGATCCAACAGTCTCTCTCTCTCTAGAGAAAGGATCCAACAGTCTCTCTCTCTAGAGAAAGGATCCAACAGTCTCTCTCTCTAGAGAAAGGATCCAACAGTCTCTCTCTCTCTAGAGAAATGATCCAACAGTCTCTCTCTCTTTAGAGAAAGGATCCAACAGTTTCTCTCTCTCTCTAGAGAAAGGATCCAACAGTCTCTCTCTCTCTCTAGAGAAAGGATCCAACAGTCTCTCTCTCTAGAGAAAGGATCCAACAGTCTCTCTCTCTCTCTAGAGAAAGGATCCAACAGTCTCTCTCTCTTTAGAGAAAGGATCCAACAGTCTCTCTCTCTAGAGAAAGGATCCAACAGTCTCTCTCTCTCTAGAGAAAGGATCCAACAGTTTCTCTCTCTCTAGAGAAAGGATCCAACAGTCTCTCACTAGAGAAAGGATCCAACAGTCTCTCTCCCTAGAGAAAGGATCCAACAGTCTCTCTCTCTCTCTCTCTATAGAAAGGATCCAACAGTCTCTCTCTCTGGAGAAAGGATCCAACAGTCTCTCTCTCTCTGGAGAAAGGATCCAACAGTCTCTCTCTCTCTCTAGAGAGAAAGGATCCAACAGTCTCTCTCTCTCTAGAGAAAGGATCCAACAGTCTCTCTCTCTCTAGAGAAAGGATCCAACAGTCTCTCTCTCTCTAGAGAAAGGATCCAACAGTCTCTCTCACTAGAGAAAGGGAGTGAAGTAAAGGTGGAAAGAGGGAATAAAATAGGGTGAGAAAGAGAGAATGAAAGAGCAGTAGAGTGAAAAGGAGGTCAAGAAAGAGGTCGAGAGGGAGTCAGAGGTGTAGAGGGCCATAGATCCCACCTTTCTGCGTGCCTCTCTCGCTCCCTCTCTCTTTCCCTGGGTGCATCATGTGGTGAGCGATGCTCCATTGAAACATCCTGTCACATCAGTCAGCATGAACTCTCTCCTATCTTCTCCTCCTCTTCCATCTGTAATTAAAGACAGGATGATGTCCTCCATCTCAGGCAGTGCATACCTCAACATTTTTTATTTATTTTTAAATTACCTTTATTTAACTAGGCAAGTCAGTTAAGAACTAATTCTTATTTTCAATGACGGCCTGGGAACAGTGGGTTAACTGCCTGTTCAGGGGCAGATTGACAGATTTGTACCTTGTCAGCTCGGGGATTCGAACTTGCAACCTTTCGGTTACTAGTCTGCCGCATCTACACTCTAACCACTAGGCTACCCTGCCACCTCTACACTCTAACCACTAGGCTACCCTGCCGCCTCTACACTCTAACCACTAGGCTACCCTGCCGCCTCTACACTCTAACCACTAGGTTACCTGCCACCTCTACACTCTAACCACTAGGCTACCCTGCCGCCTCTACACTCTAACCACTAGGCTACCCTGCCGCCTCTACACTCTAACCACTAGGCTACCCTGCCGCCTCTACACTCTAACCACTAGGCTACCCTGCCGCCTCTACACTCTAACCACTAGGCTACCCTGCCGCCTCTACACTCTAACCACTAGGCTACCCTGCCACCTCTACACTCTAACCACTAGGCTACCCTGCCGCCTCTACACTCTAACCACTAGGCTACCCTGCCGCCTCTACACTCTAACCACTAGGCTACCCTGCCGCCTCTACACTCTAACCACTAGGCTACCCTGCCACCTCTACACTCTAACCACTAGGCTACCCTGCCGCCTCTACACTCTAACCACTAGGCTACCCTGCCGCCTCTACACTCTAACCACTAGGCTACCCTGCCGCCTCTACACTCTAACCACTAGGCTACCCTGCCGCCTCTACACTCTAACCACTAGGCTACCCTGCCGCCTCTACACTCTAACCACTAGGCTACCCTGCCGCCTCTACACTCTAACCACTAGGCTACCCTGCCGCCTCTACACTCTAACCACTAGGCTACCCTGCCGCCTCTACACTCTAACCACTAGGCTACCCTGCCGCCTCTACACTCTAACCACTAGGCTACCCTGCCGCCTCTACACTCTAACCACTAGGCTACCCTGCCGCCTCTACACTCTAACCACTAGGCTACCCTGCCGCCTCTACACTCTAACCACTAGGCTACCCTGCCGCCTCTACACTCTAACCACTAGGCTACCCTGCCGCCTCTACACTCTAACCACTAGGCTACCCTGCCACCTCTACACTCTAACCACTAGGCTACCCTGCCACCTCTACACTCTAACCACTAGGCTACCCTGCCACCTCTACACTCTAACCACTAGGCTACCCTGCCGCCTCTACACTCTAACCACTAGGCTACCCTGCCGCCCCTACACTCTAACCACTAGGCTACCCTGCCGCCTCTACACTCTAACCACTAGGCTACCCTGCCACCTCTACACTCTAACCACTAGGCTACCCTGCCACCTCTACACTCTAACCACTAGGCTACCCTGCCGCCTCTACACTCTAACCACTAGGCTACCCTGCCGCCTCTACACTCTAACCACTAGGCTACCCTGCCGCCTCTACACTCTAACCACTAGGCTACCCTGCCGCCCCTACACTCTAACCACTAGGCTACCCTGCCGCCTCTACACTCTAACCACTAGGCTACCCTGCCGCCCCGACATCTCCTTAACCCCGAGGCTTTCCTGCTTACGGGAGAATAACGCTGATGGCAGTGATCAGATGACAGATTGTTTAATATAGAGAAGCTATTTTAAACCCGTGTTTTTATCCTAACTCGGTCCTGGGGGACCCCAAGGGGAAACGCTGTGTCATACAATGGTTTGAGCTTGGACAGCAGAATAAGCGTAACCCTGTAGAGAACTATGAAGTCACTAGCTAGACAAGACATAGGAAATTGTCAGACAGTATACTACTTCGCAGACACTTTTGTGTGTATTGTGATCCCTGGGGGGAATTGAACCCACCACCTGGGTGCTCGACCACATGAGCAATACCGGCAGGATGAGAAACTGAACTGAAAGTGAAGTGGAATCAATGTTTCCAGTAGAATAGAGTCAGAGTCCAGTAGAATAGAGTCAGAGTCCAATAGAATAGAGTCAGAGTCCAATAGAATAGAGTCAGAGTCCAGTAGAATAGAGTCAGAGTCCAGTAGAATAGAGCCCAGTAGAATAGAGCCTAGTAGAATAGAGTCCAGTAGAATAGAGTCCAGTAGAATAGAGTCCAGTAGAATAGAGTCCAGTAGAATAGAGTCAGAGTCCAGTAGAATAGAGCCCAGTAAAATAGAGTCAGAGTCCAGTAGAATAGAGCCCAGTAGAATAGAGTCAGAGTCCAGTAGAATAGAGTCAGAGCCCAGTAGAATAGAGTCAGAGCCCAGTAGAATAGAGTCAGAGTCCAGTAGAATAGAGTCAGAGCCCAGTAGAATAGAGTCAGAGCCCAGTAGAATAGAGTCAGAGCCCAGTAGAATAGAGTCAGAACCCAGTAGAATAGAGTCAGAGCCTAGTAGAATAGAGTCAGAGTCCAGTAGAATAGAGTCAGAGTCCAGTAGAATAGAGCCCAGTAGAATAGAGTCAGAGTCCAGTAGAATAGAGTCAGAGTCCAGTAGAATAGAGCCCAGTAAAATAGAGTCAGAGTCCAGTAGAATAGAGCCCAGTAGAATAGAGTCAGAGTCCAGTAGAATAGAGTCAGAGTCCAGTAGAATAGAGTCAGAGTCCAGTAGAATAGAGTCAGAGTCCAGTAGAATAGAGTCAGAGCCCAGTAGAATAGAGTCAGAGCCCAGTAGAATAGAGTCAGAGCCCAGTAGAATAGAGTCAGAACCCAGTAGAATAGAGTCAGAGCCTAGTAGAATAGAGTCAGAGTCCAGTAGAATAGAGTCAGAGTCCAGTAGAATAGAGCCCAGTAGAATAGAGTCAGAGTCCAGTAGAATAGAGTCAGAGCCCAGTAGAATAGAGTCAGAGTCCAGTAGAATAGAGTCAGAGCCCAGTAGAATAGAGTCAGAGCCCAGTAGAATAGAGTCAGAACCCAGTAGAATAGAGTCAGAACCCAGTAGAATAGAGTCAGAGCCTAGTAGAATAGAGTCAGAGTCCAGTAGAATAGAGTCAGAGCCCAGTAGAATAGAGTCCAGTACAATAGAGTCAGAGTCCAGTAGAATAGAGTCCAGTAGAATAGAGTCAGAGTCCAGTAGAATAGAGTCCAGTAGAATAGAGTCCAGTAGAATAGAGTCAGAGTCCAGTAGAATAGAGTCCAGTAGAATAGAGTCCAGTAGAATAGAGTCCAGTAGAATAGAGTCAGAGTCCAGTAGAATAGAGTCCAGTAGAATAGAGTCAGAGTCCAGTAGAATAGAGTCAGAGTCCAGTAGAATAGAGTCAGAGTCCAGTAGAATAGAGTCCAGTAGAATAGAGTCAGAGTCCAGTAGAATAGAGTCCAGTAGAATAGAGTCAGAGTCCAGTAGAATAGAGTCCAGTAGAATAGAGTCAGAGTCCAGTAGAATAGAGTCCAGTAGAATAGAGCCCAGTAGAATAGAGTCAGAGTCCAGTAGAATAGAGTCCAGTAGAATAGAGTCCAGTAGAATAGAGTCCAGTAGAATAGAGTCAGAGTCCAGAAGGACTATCTGAACACGTCACACGGCAGTCAGAGGTGTTCATCTGATGCCTATGGGTAGTGTGGGAGTGTTAGACAGCACGCAAGTCCGAGTAACACGCACCTCAGTCTCAATAAAACTACAGAACTGAAACTGGATCATCAATAGACTAAATACAACTGTCTGGCCTGTCTCTGAAACCTACAAGTGCTTGGGGCCTGTCTCTGAAACCTACAGGTGCCTGAGGCCTGTCTCTGAAACCTACAAGTGCTTGGGGCCTGTCTCTGAAACCTACAGGTGCCTGAGGCCTGTCTCTGAAACCTACAGGTGGTTGGGGCCTGTCTCTGAAACCTACAAGTGCTTGGGGCCTGTCTCTGAAACCTACAAGTGCTTGGGGCCTGTCTCTGAAACCTACAGGTGCTTGGGGCCTGTCTCTGAAACCTACAGGTGGTTGGGGCCTGTCTCTGAAACCTACAAGTGCTTGGGGCCTGTCTCTGAAACCTACAGGTGGTTGGGGCCTGTCTCTGAAACCTACAGGTGCTTGGGGCCTGTCTCTGAAACCTACAGGTGCTTGGGGCCTGTCTCTGAAACCTACAGGTGGTTGGGGCCTGTCTCTGAAACCTACAGGTGCTTGGGGCCTGTCTCTGAAACCTACAGGTGCTTGGGGCCTGTCTCTGAAACCTACAGGTGCTTGGGGCCTGTCTCTGAAACCTACAGGTGCCTGGGGCCTGTCTCTGAAACCTACAGGTGCCTGGGGCCTGTCTCTGAAACCTACAGGTGCTTGGGGCCTGTCTCTGAAACCTACAGGTGCCTGAGGCCTGTCTCTGAAACCTACAAGTGCTTGGGGCCTGTCTCTGAAACCTACAAGTGCTTGGGGCCTGTCTCTGAAACCTACAAGTGCTTGGGGCCTGTCTCTGAAACCTACAAGTGCTTGGGGCCTGTCTCTGAAACCTACAAGTGCTTGGGGCCTGTCTCTGAAACCTACAGGTGCTTGGGGCCTGTCTCTGAAACCTACAGGTGCCTGAGGCCTGTCTCTGAAACCTACAAGTGCTTGGGGCCTGTCTCTGAAACCTACAGGTGCCTGAGGCCTGTCTCTGAAACCTACAGGTGGTTGGGGCCTGTCTCTGAAACCTACAAGTGCTTGGGGCCTGTCTCTGAAACCTACAGGTGCTTGGGGCCTGTCTCTGAAACATACAGGTGAGGGTAAGGAGGGAGGGCTGACGGAGGGAGTGAGGGGAAGGAGGGCTGAGGGAGGGGGTGAGGGGAAGGAGGGAGGACTGAGAGGAAGGAGGGAGGGCTGAGGGGAAGGAGGGGTGAGGGAGGGGTGAGGGTAAGGAGGGGAGGACTGAGAGGAAGGAGGGAGGGCTGAGGGGAAGGAGGGGTAGTGGCGGGAACCTTTGATGATTGACTGAGAGGGCAGGTGCCTACATGTTCCTGTTTGGTCTCTGTGAGGCTCCTCAACCAACAGGAGCCTTGCAGCTTCACTCCTCAACCAACACATTATTCCACATGCATGCTGCTCTCTCTGTCTCTCTCTCTCTGTCTCTCTCTCTCTTCTCTCTCTCTCTCTCTGCCTCTCTCTCTCTGTCTCTCTCTCTCTCTACCTCTCTGAGTCTCTCTCTCTGCCGCTCTCTCGCTTTCTGTTTCTCTCTCTGTCTCTCTCTCTGTCTCTCTCTCTGTCTCTCTCTCTGTCTCTCTCTCTGTCTCTCTCTCTCTGCCTCTCTCTCTCTACCTCTCTCTCTACCTCTCTCTCTCTCTCTGCCTCTCTCTCTGCCACTCTCTCTGCCGCTCTCTCTCTCTCTGCGCCTCCCTCTCTCTCTTCGCCTCTCTCTGTCTGTCTCTCTCTCTCCGCCTCGCTCTCTCCGCCTCTCTCTATTTGTGAGGCAACCCTGCCCTGAGGCCCTGTATATCAGGGACAGGCAACCCTGCCCTACGGCCCTGTAAAACAGGGACAGGCAAGACGGATGCCTACCACTGTTCTATATAGTGGACTCCTGTTGACGAGGGGGGGGGGAGGACGGTTGCCTACCACTGCTCTATATAGTGGACTCCTTTCAACCAGGGCCCGGGGTGGGGCTCCAGACAGTTAAAAGTGCTACACTAACTAGGGAGCCATTTGGGAAGTACCCTATGTATGGCTCTGGGGGCATGTATGGACATATCAAAGGTAGTTTTTTTAGGCCTCATTATATCCCCTAGCACCCCTTCACCAGCCTCTGGCTGAGACAATGCTTCCTCTGTTACCTGGCCCAGAAGCTCACTTCAACCTCGACGCCCCTCAGACGCAGGTATGTGGGGTCCAGGTAGGGTAGGTAGACAACGGGCAGCGCAGAGCGTAGAGCTGTATGTACAGGAACTAGAAACATTTTCACTGTTCCCTCTACTCTCCCCACTCAGGCCCTTTACTCTCCCCACTCAGGCCCCTCTACTCTCCCCACTCCTCATTCAGGCCCCTTACTCTCCCCACTCAGGCCCCTTACTCTCCCCACTCAGGCCCCTTACTCTCCCCACTCAGGCCCCTTACTCTCCCCACTCAGGCCCCTTACTCTCCCCACTCAGGCCCCTTACTCTCCCCACTCAGGCCCCTTACTCTCCCCACTCCTTATTCAGGCCCTTTTACTCTCCCCATTGAGGCCCCTTACTCTCCCCACTCAGGCCCCTTTTACTCTCCTCATTCAGGCCCCTTACTCTCCCCACTCCTTATTCAGGCCCTTTTACTCTCCCCATTGAGGCCCCTTACTCTCCCCACTCAGGCCCCTTTTACTCTCCTCATTCAGGCCCCTTACTCTCCCCACTCTGGCCCCTTACTCTCCCCACTCAGGCCCTCTACTCTCCCCACTCAGGCCCCTTACTCTCCCCACTCAGGCCCCTTACTCTCCCCACTCCTTATTCAGGCCCTTTTACTCTCCCCATTGAGGCCCCTTACTCTCCCCACTCAGGCCCTTTACTCTCCCCACTCAGGCCCCTCTACTCTCCCCACTCCTCATTCAGGCCCCTTACTCTCCCCACTCAGGCCCTTTTACTCTCCCCACTCAGGCCCTTTTACTCTCCCCACTCAGGCCCCTTTTACTCTCCTCATTCAGGCCCCTTACTCTCCCCACTCAGGCCCTTTTACTCTCCCCACTCAGGCCCCTCACTCTCCCCACTCAGGCCCCTTACTCTCCCCACTGAGGCCCCTTACTCTCCCCACTGAGGCCCCTTACTCTCCCCACTCCTTATTCAGGCCCCTTACTCTCCCCACTCAGGCCCTTTTACTCTCCCCACTCAGGCCCCTTACTCTCCCCATTGAGGCCCCTTACTCTCCCCACTCAGGCCCTTTTACTCTCCCCACTCAGGCCCCTCACTCTCCCCACTCAGGCCCCTTACTCTCCCCACTGAGGCCCCTCACTCTCCCCACTCAGGCCCCTTACTCTCCCCACTGAGGCCCCTTACTCTCCCCACTCCTTATTCAGGCCCTTTTACTCTCCCCACTCAGGCCCCTCACTCTCCCCACTCAGGCCCCTTACTCTCCCCACTGAGGCCCCTTACTCTCCCCACTGAGGCCCCTTACTCTCCCCATTGAGGCCCCTTACTCTCCCCACTCAGGCCCTTTTACTCTCCCCACTCAGGCCCCTTACTCTCCCCACTGAGGCCCCTTACTCTCCCCACTGAGGCCCCTTACTCTCCCCATTGAGGCCCCTTACTCTCCCCACTCAGGCCCTTTTACTCTCCCCACTCAGGCCCCTTACTCTCCCCACTGAGGCCCCTTACTCTCCCCACTCCTTATTCAGGCCCCTTACTCTCCCCACTGAGGCCCCTCACTCTCCCCACTCTGGCCCCTTACTCTCCCCACTCAGGCCCCTTACTCTCCCCACTCAGGCCCCTTACTCTCCCCACTCAGGCCCTTTTACTCTCCCCACTCAGGCCCCTTTTACTCTCCCCATTGAGGCCCCTTACTCTCCCCACTCAGGCCCCTTTACTCTCCCCACTCCCCACTCAGGCCCTTTTACTCTCCCCACTCAGGCCCCTTACTCTCCCCATTCAGGCCCCTTACTCTCCCCATTGAGGCCCCTTACTCTCCCCACTCCTTATTCAGGCCCCTTACGCTCCCCATTGAGGCCCCTTACTCTCCCCACTCAGGCCCCTTACTCTCCCCACTCCTTATTCAGGCCCCTTACGCTCCCCATTGAGGCCCCTTACTCTCCCCACTCTGGCCCCTTACTCTCCCCACTCAGGCCCCTTACTCTCCCCACTCTGGCCTCTTACTCTCCCCACTCCTTATTCAGGCCCCTTACGCTCCCCATTGAGGCCCCTTACTCTCCCCACTCTGGCCCCTTACTCTCCCCACTCAGGCCCCTTACTCTCCCCATTGAGGCCTCTTACTCTCCCCACTCAGGCCCCTTACTCTCCCCACTCAGGCCCCTTACTCTCCCCATTGAGGCCCCTTACTCTCCCCACTCAGGCCCCTTACTCTCCCCACTCCTTATTCAGGCCCCTTACGCTCCCCATTGAGGCCCCTTACTCTCCCCACTCAGGCCCCTTACTCTCCCCACTCCTTATTCAGGCCCCTTACTCTCCCCATTGAGGCCCCTTACGCTCCCCATTGAGGCCCCTTACGCTCCCCATTGAGGCCCCTTACTCTCCCCACTCAGGCCCCTTACTCTCCCCACTCCCCACTCTGGCCCCTTACTCTCCCCACTGAGGCCCCTTACTCTCCCCACTCAGGCCCCTTACTCTCCCCACTCAGGCCCCTTACTCTCCCCACTCCCCACTCTGGCCCCTTACTCTCCCCACTCCTTATTCAGGCCCCTTACTCTCCCCACTCAGGCCCCTTACTCTCCCCATTGAGGCCCCTTACTCTCCCCATTGAGGCCCCTTACTCTCCCCACTCAGGCCCCTTACTCTCCCCACTCCTCATTCAGGCCCCTTACTCTCCCCACTGAGGCCCCTTACTCTCCCCACTGAGGCCCCTCACTCTCCCCATTGAGGCCCCTTACTCTCCCCACTCAGGCCCCTTACTCTCCCCACTCTGGCCCCTTACTCTCCCCACTCTGGCCCCTTACTCTCCCCACTCAGGCCCTTTACTCTCCCCACTCTGGCCCCTTACTCTCCCCACTCTGGCCCCTTACTCTCCCCATTGAGGCCCCTTACTCTCCCCACTCAGGCCCCTTACTCTCCCCATTGAGGCCCCTTACTCTCCTCATTCAGGCCCCTTACTCTCCCCATTGAGGCCCCTCACTCTCCCCATTGAGACCTCTTACTCTCCCCACTCAGGCCCCTTACTCTCCCCATTGAGGCCCCTTACTCTCCCCATTGAGGCCCCTTACTCTCCCCATTGAGGCCCCTCACTCTCCCCATTGAGACCTCTTACTCTCCCCATTGAGGCCCCTTACTCTCCCCATTGAGGCCCCTTACTCTCCCCACTCTGGCCCCTTACTCTCCCCACTCTGGCCCCTTACTCTCCTCATTCTGGCCTCTTACTCTCCCCACTCTGGCCCCTTACTCTCCTCATTCAGGCCCCTTACTCTCCCCACTCAGGCCCCTTACTCTCCCCACTCAGGCCCCTTACTCTCCCCACTCTGGCCCCTTACTCTCCCCACTCCTTATTCAGGCCCCTTACTCTCCCCACTCTGGCCCTTCACTCTCCCCACTCCTTATTCAGGCCCCTTACTCTCCCCACTCTGGCCCTTCACTCTCTCCACTCCTCATTCAGGCCCCTCACTCTCCCCATTGAGACCTCTTACTCTCCCCATTCAGGCCCCTCACTCTCCCCATTCAGGCCCCTTACTCTCCTCATTCAGGCCCCTTACTCTCCCCACTCAGGCCCCTTACTCTCCCCACTCAGGCCCCTTACTCTCCCCACTCTGGCCCCTTACTCTCCCCACTCTTGCCCCTTACTCTCCCCACTCTGGCCCCTTACTCTCCCCACTCTTGCCCCTTACTCTCCCCACTCTGGCCCCTTACTCTCCCCACTCAGGCCCCTTACTCTCCCCACTCAGGCCCCTTACTCTCCCCATTGAGACCTCTTACTCTCCCCATTGAGACCTCTTACTCTCCCCACTCTGGCCCCTTACTCTCCCCACTCTGGCCCCTTACTCTCCCCACTCCCCATTGATATCCCTGACACAGGTCATTCCCAAATGACACCTTATTCCCTATATAGTGCACTGTGTTTGATCAGGGCCCATAAGTATCCGGTCAAAAGTAGTGCACTAAACAGGGAGGCATTTGGGATCAAGACTTAGACCACCAAAACCCTCAACTGCATCTAAGCTCCATGGCTAATTGAGTCTGTTTAAACCAAACCTCAAGGGGAATTATCCCAACATCTTTAAAAGAAAATTTAAAGTTTCCTTTCACAGGCAATATTCCTTACATAAGTGAGCTACTTCTGACCAGAAGCCTTTGGGTCCTGGTAAGAATTAGTGCACTAAATAGAGAATAGGGTCCCATTTTGGGACACAGGCCTGTTCTGCGTTCAACCAATTAAAACCCCCTGACTAAAAGACAAGTATGAGACGTGAGACTGCAGGTCATGTGACCACAGACCCATGTAGGAGGCTGTGAGAGAGCTAAGAGACAGGGACTATAATGCTGTAATCAGCATTCTCAATAATGAAGGGCTTCACCAACCTAAGCTATTTCATTTCACCTGGGGAGGGAGGGGGGACACAGAGAGAGAGAAAGAGAGGCAGAGGGAGAGAAGGTTTGGTAAAGAGCGTGGGAAACGAACAGACACCCATTGAAAATTTAATTTTACCTCAGCGAGAGATTTTAAAATCAGTCCTTTCGTTTGACCTCAGCAAGAGATTTTAAAGCAGTCTGCTATCAGCTGTTGGGACCAAGTAGAAGTCTGTGTTTACAGTGACGACTATCTACATAATCCCTGTTATCTAAACATAGCCTAAACGTTAGTTAGGCCACACCATTCAGAATGACACTAAAACAGCTGTTCAGAGTGGCTAGGTTAGCACTGAGATTCACTTTACACTAGTGAGGCAAAGAGACGAGATATGGAATGATGGCGTCGCGAGACTTAAATAAACAGTCATTCCTTTTCAATTATATTTTGAGATTAATTTAAAATGTGGAATGTTGACTATGGGACATATACACCAATCCCGCGCTGACAGGTTCTGTCAAATGTTTTCTATTTCCTGATAACATTACATTAATTGGGATAAAAATAGGTTTCACGGATAAACATGTATTGACACGGAGTGCCATCTAGTGGTGAAAATGTAGCACAACAGATGATTCTACAAGATGCTTCTTGCAAAGTAAAACATTGGTAATTTTAGTTCAATCAGTCCTGCTGACTGCAGGAATGTCCACCAGAGCTGTTGTCGTCTAATTGAATGTTAATTTCTCTACCATAAGCCACCCTCCAACATCGTTTCGGAGAACTTGGCAGTATGTCCAATCGGCAGATCGAGTGTATGGCTAGGGAGTCTTTCTTGGGAGTTTTACCTAACCACCGTGCTTCTACACCTGCATTGCTTGCTGTTTGGGGTTTTAGGCTGGGTTTCTATACAGCACTTGGTGCCGTTGTTGGTTGGTGCCGAGATATCAGCTGATGTACGAAGGGCTATATAAATAAATTTGGTTTATGGCATTGTGTGGGTGAGCACTTTACTGATGTCAACAGAGGGCAGGCATAAAGCTACAGGCAACAAACACAATCACATTTTATCTATGTCAATTTGAATGCACAGAGATACCGTGACGAGATCCTGAGGTCCATTGTGGTGCCATTCATCCACCGCCATCAACTCAGGTTTCAGCACGATAATGCCTCATGTCAAAACAGTCTGGACACAATTCCTGGAAGCTGAAAATGTCCCCGTTCAGACCTCCCGGGTGGCTCAGTGGTTAAGGGCTGTGCCACCAGAGACTCTGGGTTCGCGCCCAGGCTCTGTCGTACCTGGCCGCGACCGGGAGGTCCGTGGGGCGACGCACAATTGGCCGAGTGTCGTCCGGGTTAGGGAGGGCTGTAGGGAAATCCTTGTCTCATCGCGCACCAGCGACTCCTTTGGCGGGCCGGGTGCAGTGCACGCTAACCAGGTCGCTAGGTACACGGTGTTTCCTCCGACACATTGGTGCGGCTGGCTTCCGGGTTGGATGCGCGCTGTGTAAAGAAGCAGTGCGGCTTGGTTGGGTTGTGTATTGGAGGACGCATGACTGTCAACCTTCGTCTCTCCCGAGCCCGTACGTGAGTTGTTAGCTACTAAACAATTGGATACCACGAAATTGGGGAGAAAACGGGGTAAAATTCACAACAACAAAAATACAAACAAAAAGAGAAAATGTCCCTGTTCTTCCATGCAGATTCACCAGACATGTTTCGTTTAATATTTTTGTTCAGGACACCTAAAATCACTCACGTGGGAGACGGGCATCTTTCACACACAAATGTGTTTGACAACCTGCATGGAAGCAGGCACTGACAATCAGATTTTAATTTTTTTTTTAAAATCCAAATGGTTGAAACTATGAACTGGGGTGAAGACCAATCATCTATGAGTAATAATGACGCTTGAAACAAATTCAAATTCATTTTTATTTTACAAAGGGATTCCAGAGGCTCCTCTCCTAGAAGTTCCTGTTAGGAAAGAGGAAGAGAACGTTAGATCTGGGTGTTGCAGTAGTAGAGCCTGACCAATCACAGTTGAATTTAGTAGAGCCTGACCAATCACAGCTTAATTTAGTAGAGTCTGACCAATCACAGCTTAATTTAGTAGAGCCTGACCAATCACAGCTTAATTTAGTAGAGCCTGACCAATCACAGCTTAATTTAGTAGAGCCTGACCAATCACAGCTTCACAGCTTAATTCCCCATTAGAGCCTGACCAATCACAGCTTAATTTAGTAGAGCCTGACCAATCACGGCTTAATTTAGTAGAGCCTGACCAATCACGGCTTAATTTAGTAGAGCCTGACCAATCACGGCTTAATTTAGTAGAGCCTGACCAATCACAGCTTCATTTAGTAGAGCCTGACCAATCACAGCTTAATTTAGTAGAGCCTGACCAATCACAGCTTAATTTAGTAGAGCCTGACCAATCACAGCTTAAATTTAGTAGAGCCTGACCAATCACAGCTTAATTTAGTAGAGCCTGACCAATCACAGCTTAATTTAGTAGAGCCTGACCAATCACAGACCAATCACAGCTTAATTTAGTAGAGCCTGACCAATCACAGCTTAATTTAGTAGAGCCTAGACCAATCACAGCTTAATTTAGTAGAGCCTGACCAATCACAGCTTAATTTAGTAGAGCCTGACCAATCACAGCTTAATTTAGTAGAGCCTGACCAATCACAGCTTAATTTAGTAGAGCCTGACCAATCACAGCTTAATTTAGTAGAGCCTGACCAATCACAGCTTAATTTAGTAGAGCCTGACCAATCACAGCTTAATTTAGTAGAGCCTGACCAATCACAGCTTAATTTAGTAGAGCCTGACCAATCACAGCTTAATTTAGTAGAGCCTGACCAATCACAGCTTAATTTAGTAGAGCCTGACCAATCACAGCTTAATTTAGTAGAGCCTGACCAATCACAGCTTAATTTAGTAGAGCCTGACCAATCACAGCTTAATTTAGTAGAGCCTGACCAATCACAGCTTAATTTAGTAGAGCCTGACCAATCACAGCTTAATTTAGTAGAGCCTGACCAATCACAGTTGAATTTAGTAGAGCCTGACCAATCACAGCTTAATTTAGTAGAGCCCTTAATTTAGTAGAGCCTGACCAATCACAGTTGAATTTAGTAGAGCCTGACCAATCACAGCTTAATTTAGTAGAGCCTGACCAATCACAGTTGAATTTAGTAGAGCCTGACCAATCACAGCTTAATTTAGTAGAGCCTGACCAATCACAGCTTAATTTAGTAGAGCCTGACCAATCACAGTTGAATTTAGTAGAGCCTGACCAATCACAGCTTAATTTAGTAGAGCCTGACCAATCACAGTTTAATTTAGTAGAGCCTGACCAATCACAGCTTAATTTAGTAGAGCCTGACCAATCACAGCTTAATTTAGTAGAGCCTGACCAATCACAGCTTAATTTAGTAGAGCCTGACCAATCACAGCTTAATTTAGTAGAGCCTGACCAATCACAGCTTAATTTAGTAGAGCCTGACCAATCACAGCTTAATTTAGTAGAGCCTGACCAATCACAGCTTAATTTAGTAGAGCCTGACCAATCACAGCTTAATTTAGTAGAGCCTGACCAATCACAGCCTGACCAATCACAGCTTAATTTAGTAGAGCCTGACCAATCACAGCTTAATTTAGTAGAGCCTGACCAATCACAGCTTAATTTAGTAGAGCCTGACCAATCACAGCTTAATTTAGTAGAGCCTGACCAATCACAGTTGAATTTAGTAGAGCCTGACCAATCACAGCTTAATTTAGTAGAGCCTGACCAATCACAGTTGAATTTAGTAGAGCCTGACCAATCACAGCTTAATTTAGTAGAGCCTGACCAATCACAGCTTAATTTAGTAGAGTCTGACCAATCACAGTTGAATTTAGTAGAGCCTGACCAATCACAGCTTAATTTAGTAGAGCCTGACCAATCACAGCTTAATTTAGTAGAGCCTGACCAATCACAGCTTAATTTAGTAGAGTCTGACCAATCACAGTTGAATTTAGTAGAGCCTGACCAATCACAGTTGAATTTAGTAGAGCCTGACCAATCACAGCTTAATTTAGTAGAGTCTGACCAATCACAGCTTAATTTAGTAGAGTCTGACCAATCACAGCTTAATTTAGTAGAGCCTGACCAATCACAGCTTAATTTAGTAGAGTCTGACCAATCACAGCTTAATTTAGTAGAGCCTGACCAATCACAGCTTAATTTAGTAGAGCCTGACCAATCACAGTTGAATTTAGTAGAGCCTGACCAATCACAGTTGAATTTAGTAGAGCCTGACCAATCACAGCTTAATTTAGTAGAGCCTGACCAATCACAGCTTAATTTAGTAGAGCCTGACCAATCACAGCTTAATTTAGTAGAGCCTGACCAATCACAGCTTAATTTAGTAGAGTCTGACCAATCACAGTTGAATTTAGTAGAGCCTGACCAATCACAGTTGAATTTAGTAGAGCCTGACCAATCACAGCTTAATTTAGTAGAGTCTGACCAATCACAGCTTAATTTAGTAGAGTCTGACCAATCACAGCTTAATTTAGTAGAGCCTGACCAATCACAGCTTAATTTAGTAGAGTCTGACCAATCACAGCTTAATTTAGTAGAGCCTGACCAATCACAGCTTAATTTAGTAGAGCCTGACCAATCACAGTTGAATTTAGTAGAGCCTGACCAATCACAGTTGAATTTAGTAGAGCCTGACCAATCACAGCTAAATTTAGCAGAGCCTGACCAATCACAGCTTAATTTAGTAGAGCCTGACCAATCACAGTTGAATTTAGTAGAGCCTGACCAATCACAGCTTAATTTAGTAGAGTCTGACCAATCACAGCTTAATTTAGTAGAGCCTGACCAATCACAGCTTAATTTAGTAGAGCCTGACCAATCACAGTTGAATTTAGTAGAGCCTGACCAATCACAGTTGAATTTAGTAGAGCCTGACCAATCACAGCTTAATTTAGTAGAGCCTGACCAATCACAGCTTAATTTAGTAGAGCCTGACCAATCACAGCTTAATTTAGTAGAGCCTGACCAATCACCGTTGAATTTAGTAGAGCCTGACCAATCACAGCTTAATTTAGTAGAGCCTGACCAATCACAGCTTAATTTAGTAGAGCCTGACCAATCACAGCTTAATTTAGTAGAGCCTGACCAATCACAGCTTAATTTAGTAGAGCCTGACCAATCACCGTTGAATTTAGTAGAGCCTGACCAATCACAGCTTAATTTAGTAGAGCCTGACCAATCACAGCTTAATTTAGTAGAGCCTGACCAATCACAGCTTAATTTAGTAGAGCCTGACCAATCACAGTTGAATTTAGTAGAGCCTGACCAATCACAGTTGAATTTAGTAGAGCCTGACCAATCACAGCTTAATTTAGTAGAGTCTGACCAATCACAGCTTAATTTAGTAGAGTCTGACCAATCACAGCTTAATTTAGTAGAGCCTGACCAATCACAGCTTAATTTAGTAGAGTCTGACCAATCACAGCTTAATTTAGTAGAGCCTGACCAATCACAGCTTAATTTAGTAGAGCCTGACCAATCACAGTTGAATTTAGTAGAGCCTGACCAATCACAGTTGAATTTAGTAGAGCCTGACCAATCACAGCTAAATTTAGCAGAGCCTGACCAATCACAGCTTAATTTAGTAGAGCCTGACCAATCACAGTTGAATTTAGTAGAGCCTGACCAATCACAGCTTAATTTAGTAGAGTCTGACCAATCACAGCTTAATTTAGTAGAGCCTGACCAATCACAGCTTAATTTAGTAGAGCCTGACCAATCACAGTTGAATTTAGTAGAGCCTGACCAATCACAGTTGAATTTAGTAGAGCCTGACCAATCACAGCTTAATTTAGTAGAGCCTGACCAATCACAGCTTAATTTAGTAGAGCCTGACCAATCACAGCTTAATTTAGTAGAGCCTGACCAATCACCGTTGAATTTAGTAGAGCCTGACCAATCACAGCTTAATTTAGTAGAGCCTGACCAATCACAGCTTAATTTAGTAGAGCCTGACCAATCACAGCTTAATTTAGTAGAGCCTGACCAATCACAGCTTAATTTAGTAGAGCCTGACCAATCACAGCTTAATTTAGTAGAGCCTGACCAATCACCGTTGAATTTAGTAGAGCCTGACCAATCACAGCTTAATTTAGTAGAGCCTGACCAATCAGTTTAATTTAGTAGAGCCTGACCAATCACAGCTTAATTTAGTAGAGCCTGACCAATCACAGCTTAATTTAGTAGAGCCTGACCAATCACCGTTGAATTTAGTAGAGCCTGACCAATCACAGCTTAATTTAGTAGAGCCTGACCAATCACGGTTTAATTTAGTAGAGCCTGACCAATCACAGCTTAATTTAGTAGAGCCTGACCAATCACAGCTTAATTTAGTAGAGCCTGACCAATCACAGCTTAATTTAGTAGAGCCTGACCAATCACAGTTGAATTTAGTAGAGCCTGACCAATCACAGTTGAATTTAGTAGAGCCTGACCAATCAGTTTAATGTAGTAGAGCCTGACCAATCAGTTTAATTTAGTAGAGCCTGACCAATCAGCTTAATTTAGTAGAGCCTGACCAATCAGTTTAATTTAGTAGAGCCTGACCAATCAGTTTAATTTAGTAGAGCCTGACCAATCAGCTTAATTTAGTAGAGCCTGACCAATCACAGCTTAATTTAGTAGAGCCTGACCAATCACCGTTGAATTTAGTAGAGCCTGACCAATCACAGCTTAATTTAGTAGAGCCTGACCAATCACAGCTTAATTTAGTAGAGCCTGACCAATCAGTTTAATTTAGTAGAGCCTGACCAATCACAGCTTAATTTAGTAGAGCCTGACCAATCACAGCTTAATTTAGTAGAGCCTGACCAATCACCGTTGAATTTAGTAGAGCCTGACCAATCACAGCTTAATTTAGTAGAGCCTGACCAATCACAGTTGAATTTAGTAGAGCCTGACCAATCAGTTTAATGTAGTAGAGCCTGACCAATCAGTTTAATTTAGTAGAGCCTGACCAATCACAGCTTAATTTAGTAGAGCCTGACCAATCACAGTTGAATTTAGTAGAGCCTGACCAATCACAGTTGAATTTAGTAGAGCCTGACCAATCACAGTTGAATTTAGTAGAGCCTGACCATTCACGGCTTAATTTAGTAGAGCCTGACCAATCACGGCTCAATTTAGTAGAGCCTGACCAATCACTGCTCAATTTAGTAGAGCCTGACCAATCACGGCTTAATTTAGTAGAGCCTGACCAATCACGGCTTAATTTAGTAGAGCCTGACCAATCACAGTTTAATTTAGTAGAGCCTGACCAATCACAGCTTAATTTAGTAGAGCCTGACCAATCACAGCTTAATTTAGTAGAGCCTGACCAATCACAGCTTAATTTAGTAGAGCCTGACCAATCACGGCTCAATTTAGTAGAGCCTGACCAATCACGGCTCAATTTAGTAGAGCCTGACCAATCACGGCTCAATTTAGTAGAGCCTGACCAATCACGGCTTAATTTAGTAGAGCCTGACCAATCACGGCTTAATTTAGTAGAGCCTGACCAATCACGGCTTAATTTAGTAGAGCCTGACCAATCACAGTTGAATTTAGTAGAGCCTGACCAATCACAGTTGAATTTAGTAGAGCCTGACCAATCACAGTTGAATTTAGTAGAGCCTGACCAATCACAGCTTAATTTAGTAGAGCCTGACCAATCACAGCTTAATTTAGTAGAGCCTGACCAATCACAGCTTAATTTAGTAGAGCCTGACCAATCACAGTTGAATTTAGCAGAGCCTGACCAATCGCAGTTGAATTTAGTAGAGCCTGACCAATCGCAGTTGAATTTAGTAGAGCCTGACCAATCGCAGCTTAATTTAGTAGAGCCTGACCAATCACAGTTGAATTTAGCAGAGCCTGACCAATCACAGTTGAATTTAGTAGAGCCTGACCAATAAGTTGAATTTAGTAGAGCCTGACCAATCAGTTGAATTTAGTAGAGCCTGACCAATCAGTTTAATTTAGTAGAGCCTGACCAATCGCAGCTTACTTTAGTAGAGCCTGACCAATCACAGTTGAATTTAGCAGAGCCTGACCAATCACAGTTGAATTTAGCAGAGCCTGACCAATCACAGTTGGATTTAGCAGAGCCTGACCAATCACAGTTGAATTTAGTAGAGCCTGACCAATCACAGCTTAATTTAGTAGAGCCTGACCAATCACAGCTTAATTTAGTAGAGCCTGACCAATCACAGCTTAATTTAGTAGAGCCTGACCAATCACAGTTGAATTTAGTAGAGCCTGACCAATCACAGTTGAATTTAGCAGAGCCTGACCAATCACAGCTTCATTTAGTAGAGCCTGACCAATCACGGTTTAATTTAGCAGAGCCTGACCAATCACAGCTTCATTTAGTAGAGCCTGACCAATCACGGTTTAATTTAGCAGAGCCTGACCAATCACAGTTGAATTTAGCAGAGCCTGACCAATCACAGTTGGATTTAGCAGAGCCTGACCAATCAGTTGAATTTAGTAGAGCCTGACCAATCAGTTTAATTTAGTAGAGCCTGACCAATCGCAGCTTACTTTAGTAGAGCCTGACCAATCACAGTTGAATTTAGCAGAGCCTGACCAATCACAGTTGAATTTAGCAGAGCCTGACCAATCACAGTTGGATTTAGCAGAGCCTGACCAATCACAGTTGAATTTAGTAGAGCCTGACCAATCACAGCTTAATTTAGTAGAGCCTGACCAATCACAGCTTAATTTAGTAGAGCCTGACCAATCACAGCTTAATTTAGTAGAGCCTGACCAATCACAGTTGAATTTAGTAGAGCCTGACCAATCACAGTTGAATTTAGCAGAGCCTGACCAATCACAGCTTCATTTAGTAGAGCCTGACCAATCACGGTTTAATTTAGCAGAGCCTGACCAATCACAGCTTCATTTAGTAGAGCCTGACCAATCACGGTTTAATTTAGCAGAGCCTGACCAATCACAGTTGAATTTAGCAGAGCCTGACCAATCACAGTTGGATTTAGCAGAGCCTGACCAATCACAGTTGAATTTAGTAGAGCCTGACCAATCACAGCTTAATTTAGTAGAGCCTGACCAATCACAGCTTAATTTAGTAGAGCCTGACCAATCACAGTTGAATTTAGTAGAGCCTGACCAATCACAGTTGAATTTAGTAGAGCCTGACCAATCACAGTTGAATTTAGCAGAGCCTGACCAATCACAGCTTCATTTAGTAGAGCCTGACCAATCACGGTTTAATTTTGTAGAGCCTGACCAATCAGTTTAATTTTGTAGAGCCTGACCAATCACAGCTTCATTTAGTAGAGCCTGACCAATCACGGTTTAATTTTGTAGAGCCTGACCAATCAGTTTAATTTAGTAGAGCCTGACCAATCAGTTTAATTTAGTAGAGCCTGACCAATCAGTTTAATTTACGCGAACAACGGCGCCAATCACAGATTTAATTTAGGCGAACAACGGCACCAATCACACGCTGGCTGTGCCCAAATACCCATTTCTAAATACACTGAACAAAAAATCTACAACTGAGGAGTATTTCCGCCTGTAATAAAGCCCCTCGTGGGTAAAAACTCATTCTGATTGGCTGGGCCTGGCTCCTCAGTGGGCGGGTCTACATCCTCATAGGACCACCCCTGCCCAGTCATGTCAGATCCATAGATTAGAGCTTAAATTAATTCATTTCAATTGACTTATTTCCTTACATGAACTGTAACTCAGTAAAAATCTTTGAAATGGTTGCATGTTGCGTTTATATAATTTGTTCAGTGTAGCAATAAGCATTTGATGGGATACGAGAAGAAAAGTTATTTGTGTGTGCCATTTTTAACATTTAGTACGCTTTAAAAAACGCCAGGATGTCATACTCATTTAGACTTTAATGTTTATCGAATTCGCTGCACACTACTGGAAGAGAATCGTCTTTTCGAGACCCACGTGTGTCTGACAACAGCTGCTAACCAGCCTTGGGAACGTACCAACATTAGTGTATGACGGGGAGCAAACGCACCAGATTATTTAAACTCAGTATTCGGATATTTGTTGCTTGCTGCAGTCGCTTGCACTAAAAACAGCAGCATGTTCAACCTTTAGTACCTCGTTTGCGATAATAATGCAAATCACGAGGCAAAAAAAATATTGCTTATTTCAAAGCCGATTGTCAGCAAAAACGTTATTAATTAATTCATTTATATGGTCTCCCCCCCCGCCTCACATCTGTCCCAGTCAACATTATCTTTGCTCCAGCCTGAATGACATTATGGGTCTTAAAGAGACAGGCACACTTTTATAAAATAACAGATTGCAAAAAAAAAGCAATTGTTGATGATCAGTACAATACAATAAGTATCAAATGGAAGGGAAGCAGATTGTTTTTCGTCTGTCGCCCCGTGACATCAGCCCAAAAACGAACTCAATAACTCAATTCATTCACACACTCCTATTTGAACATGAATCCACCTGTTTTGTGACTTGACCGTGGCTGCATCTTGATTTACCCAGTTTATCAAGAGAGACTTACCATTCAAATAAACGATTGCCATTATATTATGTAGTTTTCTAAATAAATATTGTACGATTGATTTATTTATTTAAAATGTAATGATTATATACTCGACAAATCTGTCTGGATCAAGAGCCAATCTGTGCCTTTGTCTCATAGGCCGCCTTCATTTGCTGTGGTGTCTAAGTCAAAACGTTGGTATCGCGACCAAACACCAGGCTGAACACAGAACAGCAGAGATGTACTTACTTTGACACGATGCTGTCGGTCTTAGCCAGCCTCAGGAGGGAGTCGTCAGCCTCGCCCTGCAGGACGGGACAGGAGGGTCCGTTAGATAGTTCCTCACACATACACACATATATATATATACACATACCTCACATTTGTTGACACCATCACACAGAAGATAACGCACAATATCAAATGATGCCATGGTGACTTGAGGGATACATGTGCGAGTGGCTTCCTCTCCTGAATCAACACCGATACCGCCAGACTTTAGATAGGGGGGAGGTAGAGGTCTCTATAATTCATGTACCTGGATAAAAGCTAGTTGATGCCAGTGGTGTGCCTGAGGTTTAGCTATAACCTTGCTATGGAAGAGCATGGCCTCAAACCATCTCAGTTATCTGTTAACAGAGCCACCGCAAGAGGACAGAGCCAGGGCAGGAGGACAGAGCCAGGGCAGGAGGACAGAGCCACCGCAGGAGGACAGAGCCAGGGCAGGAGTACAGAGCAGAAGGACAGAGCCACCACAAGAGGACAGAGCCAGGGCAGGAGGACAGAGCAGGAGGACAGAGCCAGGGCAGGAGGACAGAGCCAGGGCAGGAGGACAGCACCAGGGCAGGAGGACAGAGCCAGGGCAGGAGGACAGAGCAGGAGGACAGAGCCAGGGCAGGAGGACAGAGCAGGAGGACAGAGCCAGGGCAGGAGGACAGAGCCACCGCAAGAGGACAGAGCCAGGGCAGGAGGACAGAGCCACCGCAGGAGGACAGAGCAGGAGGACAGAGCCACCGCAGGAGGACAGAGCCAGGGCAGGAGGACAGAGCCAGGGCAGGAGGACAGAGCCAGGGCAGGAGGACAGAGCCACCGCAAGAGGACAGAGCCAGGGCAGGAGGACAGAGCCACCGCAGGAGGACAGAGCAGGAGGACAGAGCCACCGCAGGAGGACAGAGCCAGGGCAGGAGGACAGAGCCAGGGCAGGAGGACAGAGCCAGGGCAGGAGGACAGAGCCACCCCAAGAGGACAGAGCCAGGGCAGGAGGACAGAGCCAGGGCAGGAGGACAGAGCCAGGGCAGGAGGACAGAGCCAGAGCAGGAGGACAGAGCCAGGGCAGGAGGACAGAGCCAGGGCAGGAGGACAGAGCCACCCCAAGAGGACAGAGCCACCCCAAGAGGACAGAGCCAGGGCAGGAGGACAGAGCCAGAGCAGGAGGACAGAGCCAGGGCAGGAGGACAGAGCCACCGCAGGCCAAGCCTCGCTGCCAACGACCAGCAACATCGTCTTGTGTAAGGTTGCAAAATTCCAATAACTACTCCAAGAAATCCCGGTCGTAAATTTGCAACCCACTCCTCTTGAATGCGGAGACACCTACCATTCTACGGATGGCACCGCAGATAGCGTAGGTCTTGAACTGGCCATTGAAGCGACCGGTTGCCTTGTCAACCTGCAATAAATAAATAAAATTAGTACAATGAGGTTATATAAGGAGAAGAGGGCCTGTCATGCCAAATATTGACCCCCTGCCAAAAAGTGCCAAATATTGACCCACTGCCAAAGACAAGCTACTAGCGTCCGTTGCTACAACATGCCAAATTCTGCAATACATTGTTTGGGGGTCATTGTTACAGGCTATTTACAATATGTTTTAGCCTTAAATCTCACCATTTATTGGCAGATAACGTATAGAACATGGTCACTGATTTAGTTAGCATGAGTAGGCTGCAAACATAGGAAACGATGGATGACAACACCACCGCGAGCTAAGAGCACGTCTCCAAAAACCTCTTTATTTATCTAGCTATGCTGATGGGAGGACGGCTCATAAATGGCCAGAACCGAGCAAATGGAACGGCATCAAACACATAGAAACCACAAGTTTAATATTTGATACCATTCCACTGAATCCGCTCCAGTCATTACCACGAGCCCAGTCCTCCCCAATGAAGGTCACAACAACATAATATTTGATACCATTCCACTGAATCCGCTCCAGTCATTACCACGAGCCCAGTCCTCCCCAATGAAGGTCACAACAACATAATATTTGATACCATTCCACTGAATCCGCTCCAGTCATTACCACGAGCCCAGTCCTCCCCAATGAAGGTCACAACAACATAATATTTGATACCATTCCACTGAATCCGCTCCAGTCATTACCACGAGCCCAGTCCTCCCCAATGAAGGTCACAACAACATAATATTTGATACCATTCCACTGAATCCGCTCCAGTCATTACCACGAGCCCAGTCCTCCCCAGTGAAGGTCACAACAACCTCCTGTGGTGTGGCTCAAATGGAACACAGTCCCGTATGTTTAATGGGGTGTCATTTGAGACAAAGACACTAAAGTACATTATGAAGTCCAGAGTTCTGAACCTTGTGCCACTAGTTATTACCTCAGCAATGTTGATCTGGATAGAGGCGTGGTCCTTGGCGCCGATGATTCTGTTGCTTGCAGAGCTGAAAGACACAGGGTCATAGCAAGTTGCATATAGAATCAGACTGACAGGAACTCTAGCTAATGTTGTTGACAGGGCAAAATTAATTTAGAGTGCATTCATCAACACAAAGTTAAATTATGTATCTAGCTATGAAACCAACTATCTAGCCATTTCACAAACGTCTAACGTTGCTCGTTGTCAATAGGCTTATTTAGTTTCAGGTGTGGCGCTACGAGGGACTCACCATTTACGTGGGACTCGCCATTTACGTGGGGACTCGCCATTTACGAGGGACTCGACATTTACGAGGGACTCGACATTTACGTGGGACTCGACATTTACGTGGGACTCGCCATTCACGAGGGACTCGCCATTCACGAGGGACTCGCCATTCACGAGGGACTCGCCATTCACGTGGGACTCGCCATTCACGAGGGACTCGCCATTCACGAGGGACTCGCCATTCCACCAGGACTCGCCATTCACGTGGGACTCGCCATTCACGAGGGACTCGCCATTCACGATGGGACTCGCCATTCACAAGGACTCGCCATTCATGGACTCGCCATTCACGTGGGACTCGCCATTCACGTGGGACTCGCCATTCACGTGGGACTCGCCATTCACGTGGGACTCGCCATTCACGAGGGACTCGCCATTCACAGGGACTCGCCATTCACGAGGGACTCGCCATTCACGAGGGACTCGCCATTCACGAGGGACTCGCCATTCACGAGGGACTCGCCATTCACGTGGGACTCGCCATTCACGTGGGACTCGCCATTCACGTGGGACTCGCCATTCACGAGGGACTCGCCATTCACGAGGGACTCGCCATTCACGTGGGACTCGCCATTCACGTGGGACTCGCCATTCACGAGGGACTCGCCATTTACGAGGGACTCGCCATTTACGAGGGACTCGCCATTTACGAGGGACTCGCCATTTACGTGGGACTCACCATTTACGTGGGACTCACCATTTACGAGGGACTCACCATTTACGAGGGACTCACCATTTACGAGGGACTCACCATTTACGAGGGACTCACCATTTACGTGGGACGTACAGGTCCACGAATTCACCAGCGTCGTTCTGCATTCTGTTTTTTTTTGGGGAGGGGTGATGATGATCGGTCACTCGATCTGTTGAGTAGCAGAGAAAAAGATTGAGCTATTAAATCAGCTCGCTTGCACCACACAGAAGCACAGCACCCTGCCCTGTCACACAGCACCTTAGCGACTGCCACCCCGATGTACAAAGTCATGGAACACTGGTCCCTTTAATAATAACATACCGTTTTACCCACTTCATATGTAAACACTATTCTAGTCAAGGCCTATGCTATTAAACTATTGCTGTACCGATACCATTCTTCAGATATAGTATATATTCTATCCATATGGTAACATAGCGGTTAGAGCGTTGGGCCAGTAACCGGAAGAAGCCCCCCTCCGGGGTTAAACGCGGTAGAAACATTTCAGTTGGAGAACTGACTAGGCACCCCTTTCCCATATAGTCTATACATCCATCAAATATATACTTATACGCCGGACTTGCGACATTTCTTGTCCTAATATTCCTTAATTCTGTTCCAAGGCTGTCATTGTAAATAAGAATGTTCCTAACTGACTTGCCTAGTTAAATAAAAACTTTAAAAACATTTTTTTTTTTTACTACATTAGCTATTATAGCGCAATTAGCTAGTTAGCTTAATGTGTTAACGCGTTAAGATAGTTAGTCAAGCTCAACATTTCTCGTTTGCATGGCAACGTTAGGTTAGGAAAAATAATGCGCTTATTAAATATCAGAATTCATTAAACAATCTCTGGTGGGGAGGGGAGACGTTCATGAGCAAATACGAAGCCATGTGAACATTTGCGTTGACGCCGAAGCATCCAGCATGTGGCAGGCACAGCGGTAGCATGCCGACTTTTTTCACCATAAATGTGCCAAAATAACGACAACATTCAAAATAAATAAAGCACTGCCGTTAGCGGAGATGCTTTGCAATATTTATTTTTTTACCTATTGGGCCGCTATGGTTCGTGAAAGTACAGTATTTTTGTATTCGTACAAACAGAGAAAATCTTTCTCTCACCTTTTATCACAAATGGCTGACAGGAAAGAGAGAACGTCGTTACCGGATGTTAAACCTTCTGCTACCGGTGTCGCAAGTAATTACTTCCGTACGGAAACATTAAAAACCAAAACTTGGCTTTTGTGCAAATATTGTTACAAAAAAAAATACAATGATCCACAAACTACGTTACGCGAGTAAAAGTCATACCATATAAGAAATCACAGCTGTGATGGAAACATTAAGTTTCGGTAAAATGTTATAAATGCCGACAGATAATTTGTTCGTTTGACATGGTGGGATCTTTTTGTGATGGTAAAATTAATTACACTAGAAATTATGGTGGAAACGGATTTATGCGAAAATGTTGATACAACCATCATATCAAAGTACATTTGGAGTCACGAGATGATATGGTGTGTGGTACTCCGACTAAGACTCGGGGAAACTACAGTTTATTAGGCTACAGATGAAACAGGGTGGTCAAATAAACATTTCAAATCAAATTTTATTTGTCACATGCTTTGTTAACGACAGCTGTAGACTAACAATGAAATGCTTACTTACAGGCCGTTCACAATAATGCAGAGAAAGAAAATCTAGAAATAATTGAAACGTAAAACAGGTCATAATAAATACACAATGAATAAATACACAATAACTTGGTAAAGTGACCGACAAACAGTAGGAGCAGTGTAGGTGCTGAGACATAAGAGTTGGTGTAAAAAGGGTTAATGCAGATCGTCTGCAGTTCATACAGAGTGATCATGGGCCTCTTGGCTGCATCTCTGATCAGTCTTCTCCTTGTATGAGCTGAACGTTTAGAGGGACGGCCAGGTCTTGGTAGATTTGCAGTGGTCTGATACTCCTTCCATTTCAATATTATCGCTTGCACAGTGCTCCTTGGGATGTTTAAAGCTTGGGAAATCTTTTTGTATCCAAATCCGGCTTTAAACTTCTCCACAACAGTATCTCGGACCTGCCTGGTGTGTTCCTTGTTCTTCATTTACCACAGGTGGACTCCAAGTTGTAGACTGGAAACAGGATGCACTTGTGCTCAGTTTCAAGTCTACTAGCAAATGGTCTGAATATCTTTTCGCTCTGTCATTATGGGATATTGTGGTATTAGTAAAATAATGTAGGCACGCATGGCTTAACTAAGTATATTTGAATAAAAACGTTCGCTAAATGCCATATACTGTACACTAATATTCAAAAGTTTGGGGTCACTTAGAAAAGCACATTTTTTTTATCCATTAAAATAACATCAAATTGATCAGAAATACAGTGTAGACATTGTTAATGTTGTAAATGACTATTGTAGCTGGAAAGGGCAGATTTTTTATGGAATTTCGACAAAGGGGTACAGAGGCCCATTATCAGTAACCATCACTCCTGTATTCCAATGGCACGTTGTGTTAGCTAATCCAAGTTTATCCTTTTAAAAGGCTAATTGATTCATTAGAAAACCATTTTGCAATTATGTTAGCACAGCTGAAAACTGTTGTTCTGATTAAAGAAGCAATAAAACTGGCCTTCTTTAGACTAGTTGAGTATCTGGAGCATCAGCATTTGTGGGTTCGATTACAGGGTCAAAATTTCCAGAAACAAAGAACTTACTTCTGAAACTCGTCAGTCTATTCTTGTTCTGAGACATGAAGGATATTCCATGTGAGAAATTGACAAGAAACTGAAGATCTCGTACAACGCTGTGTACTACTCCCTTCACAGAACAGCGCAAACTGTCTCTAACCAGAATAGAAAGAGGAGTGGGAGGCCCCGGTGCAGAACTGAGCAAGAGGACAAGTACATTAGAGTGTCTAGTTTGAGAAACAGACGCCTCACAAGTCCTCAACTGGCAGCTTCATTAAATAGTACCCTTCAAAACACCAGTCTCAACATCAACAGTGAAGAGGCGACTCCGGGATGCTGGCCTTCTAGGCAGAGTTCCTCTGTCCAGTCTCAACGTCAACAGTGAAGAGGCAACTCCGGGATGCTGGCCTTCTAGGCAGAGTTCCTCTGTCCAGTCTCAACGTCAACAGTGAAGAGGCGACTCCGGGATGCTGGCCTTCTAGGCAGAGTTCCTCTGTCCAGTCTCAACGTCAACAGTGAAGAGGCGACTCCGGGATGCTGGCCTTCTAGGCAGAGTTCCTCTGTCCAGTCTCAACGTCAACAGTGAAGAGGCGACTCCGGGATGCTGGCCTTCTAGGCAGAGTTCCTCTGTCAAGTCTCAACGTCAACAGTGAAGAGGCGACTCCGGGATGCTGGCCTTCTAGGCAGAGATGCAAAGACAAAGCCATACCACAGACTGACCAATAAAAATAAAAGATTAAGATGGGCAAAAGAACACAGACACTGGACAGATGAACTCTGCCTAGAGGGCCAGCATCCCAGAGTTGCCACTTCACTGTTGATGTTGAGACTGGTGTTTTGCGTTTTACTATTTAATGAAGCTGCCAGTTGATAACTGTATAACACATCTCTCTCTCGCGTGCTCTCTTTCTATCTTTCTCTCTCTCTCTCTTTGTGTCAGGTGGCCCGTGAGGCCCACTTCTCAGGCCAGAGTTACCTGGACTTGTCTCCAGACAGCATCCCTGGTCTCAGGAACAACTTCTACGCCGGGTTTGGCTTCCGCTCTGACCAGAAGAACGGACTCATGTTCTACCACCAAGCTCAGGTACTATAGACTAGTACCTCTCTCTCCCACTATCTCTTGCCCGCTCTGCCCCACCTGCCCTCAATGATGGGTTGACAGTGACGGGCAGAAAATCAAAAAAGGGAGGATGGAGGACCACTCAGTCAACGAAAAATGTAGAAAAATGAATGGTGTCTACAGAATAGAGAGAGAAAGAGGATAGAAAGGAGAGAGGGGGATGAAATGGCTGGATTGAAATGCTACTTACACAATACAGTGGGGCAAAAAAATATTTAGTCAGCCACCAATAGTGCAAGTTCTCCCACTTAAAAATATGAGAGAGGCCTGTAATTTTTTATCATAGGTACACTTCAACTATGACAGACAAAATGAGAAAAAAAATCCAGAAAATCACATTGTAGGATTTTTAATGAATGTATTTGCAAATTATGGTGGAAAATAAGTATTTGGTCACCTACAAACAAGCAAGATTTCTGGCTCTCACAGAGCTGTAACTTCTTCTTTATATGCAGCAGTATGTATACTCCCTTCAAATTAGCCACACCACAGGTAGCCTAGTGGTTAAAGCATTGGGCCAGTAACTGACAGCTTGCTGGATCGAATCCCTGAGCTGACAAGGTAACAATCTGTCGTTCTGCCTCCGAGCAAGGCAGTTATACCACTGTTCCCCGGGCGCCGTGGATGTTGGTTATGGCATAGGAGTTGGGTTAAATGCGGAAGATGCATTCAGTTGTACATTTGACTAGGTATCCCCCCTTTCCTGTTGCTGACAAGAGTATAAAATTGAGCAGACAACCATGCAATCTCCATAGACAAACATTGACAGTAGAATGGCCTTACTGAAGAGCTCAGCGACTTTCAATGTGGCACCATCATAGCCTTTCCCACCCTCCATTTGGCAAACTTGACCATAATTTAATCCTCGTGATTCCTGCTTACAAACTAAAACAGGAAGTACCATTGACTCGCTCAATACGGAAGTGGTCAGATGACGCGGATGCTAAGCTACAGGACTGTTTTGCAGCACAGACTGGAATATGTTCCGGGATTCATCCAACAGCATTGAGGAGTAAACCACCTCAGTCATCGGCTTCATCAATAAGTGCATCGATGACATCGTCCCCACAGTGACTGTACGTACAAATCCCAACCAGAAGCCATGGATAACAGGCAGCACCTGCATCGAGCTAAAGGCTAGAGCTGCTGCTTTCAAGGAGCAGGAGACTAATCCGGACGCTTCTAAAAAATCCCGCTATGCCCACAGACGAACCTTCAATCAAGCAAATCATCTATACAGGATTAAGATTGAATCCGGCTCTGGCACTTGGCGGATGTTGCAGGGCTTGAAAACTATTATGGATTACAAAGGGAAACCCAGACACAAGCTGCCCAGTGAAGCGTACCAGATGAGCTAAATGTATTTTATGCTCGCTTCAAAGCAAGCAACACTAAAGCATGCAGAAGAGCACCAGCTGTTCTGGATGACTGTGTGATAACGCTCTTGGTAGCTGATGTGAACAAAACCTTCAAACAGTTCAACATTCACAAAGCCGCTGGGCCAGACAGATTACCAGGACGTGTACTCAAAGCATGTGCAGACCAACTGGCAAGTGTCTTCACTGACATTTTCAACCTCCCCTGTCTGAGTCTGTAATACCTACATGTTTCAAGCAGACCGTCATAGTCCCTGTGCCCAAGGAAGCGAAGGTAACCTGCCTAAATGATTACCACCCCGTGGCACTCACGTCAGTAGCCATGAAGTGCTTTGAAAGGCTGGTCATGGCTCACATCAACAGCATCATCCCAGAAACCCTAGACCCACTCCAATTTGCATACCGCCCCAACAGATCCGCAGATGACGCAATCTCAATTGCACTCCACAAAGCCCTTTCCCACTTGGACAAAAGGGACACCTATGTGAGAATGCTGCTCAATGACTACAGCTCAGCGTTCAACACCATAGGGCTCACGAAGCTCATCACTATACTAAGGACTCTGGGACCAAACACCTCCCTCTGCAACTGGATCCTAGACTTCCTGATGGGCCGCTCACAGGTGGTGAGGGTAGCTAACAACACATCCACCATGCTGATCCTCAACAAAGAGATGCTAGTTCTAGGTCCCAAGAAACAAAGCAATCTTCTGTTGAATCTGACAATTAATCTTGATGGTTGTCCAGTCGTCTCAAATAAAACTGTGAAGGACCTCGGCGTTACTCTGGACCCTGATCTCTCTTTTGACGAACATATCAAGACTGTTTCAAGGACAGCTTTTTTCCCATCTACGTAACATTGCAAAAATCAGACACTTTCTGTCCAAAAATTATGCAGAAATATTCATCCATGGTTTTGTCTCTTCTACGTTGCTGCGCAACTCACTCAACTGACTTCTATGTAAGTCTCAAGATAACTCAACTGACTTCTATGTAAGTCTCAAGATAACTCAACTGACTTCTATGTAAGTCTCAAGATAACTCAACTGACTTCTTAAATTTATTCCAGCCAATAGCTTAGAAACAGAAAACAACACATCAGTCCAGTCAGAAAATATATTAGATTTATTCTTCTGTCATACTGACAATAATACATTTACATTTTATGATATAACAAAGAATTCACAAACAACAAAAGGGGACAACATTATAAAAACGGTCGTGCACTTTGTTCAAAAGAATGTCTCCTTTCCTTACTGTGACACGCCCTCCTTCCCTTACTGTGACACGCCCTCCTTCCCTTACTGTGACACGCCCTCCTTCCCTTAATGTGACACGCCCTCCTTCCCTTACTGTGACACGCCCTCCTTCCCTTACTGTGACACGCCCTCCTTCCCTTAATGTGACACGCCCTCCTTCCCTTACTGTGACACGCCCTCCTTTCCTTACTGTGACACGCCCTCCTTCCCTTAATGTGACACGCCCTCCTTCCCTTACTGTGACACGCCCTCCTTCCCTTAATGTGACACGCCCTCCTTCCCTTTCTGTGACACGCCCTCCTTCCCTTAATGTGACACGCCCTCCTTCCTTACTGTGACACGCCCTCATTCCCTTACTGTGACACGCCCTCCTTCCCTTAATGTGACACGCCCTCCTTCCCTTAATGTGACACGCCCTCCTTCCCTTAATGTGACACGCCCTCCTTCCCTTACTGTGACACGCCCTCCTTCCCTTAATGTGACACGCCCTCCTTCCCTTAATGTGACACGCCCTCCTTCCCTTAATGTGACACGCCCTCCTTCCCTTACTGTGACACGCCCTCCTTCCCTTAATGTGACACGCCCTCCTTCCCTTAATGTGACACGCCCTCCTTCCCTTAATGTGACACGCCCTCCTTCCCTTAATGTGACACGCCCTCCTTCCCTTACTGTGACACGCCCTCCTTCCCTTAATGTGACACGCCCTCCTTCCCTTAATGTGACACGCCCTCCTTCCCTTACTGTGACACGCCCTCCTTCCCTTAATGTGACACGCCCTCCTTCCCTTAATGTGACACGCCCTCCTTCCCTTACTGTGACATGCCCTCCTTCTCTTACTGTCACACGCCCTCCTTCCCTTAATGTGACACGCCCTCCTTCCCTTACTGTGACACGCCCTCCTTCCCTTAATGTGACACGCCCTCCTTCCCTTACTGTGACACGCCCTCCTTCCCTTAATGTGACACGCCCCCTTCCCTTAATGTGACACGCCCTCCTTCCCTTAATGTGACACGCCCTCCTTCCCTTAATGTGACACGCCCTCCTTCCCTTACTGTGACACGCCCTCCTTCCCTTAATGTGACACGCCCTCCTTCCCTTAATGTGACACGCCCTCCTTCCCTTAATGTGACACGCCCTCCTTCCCTTACTGACTGTGACACGCCCTCCTTCCCTTAATGTGACACGCCCTCCTTTCCTTACTGTGACACGCCCTCCTTCCCTTAATGTGACACGCCTCCTTCCCTTAATGTGACACGCCCTCCTTCCCTTAATGTGACACGCCCTCCTTCCCTTAATGTGACACGCCCTCCTTCCCTTAATAAACACGCCCTCCTTATTTTAATTTGACAGATCCTCCTTCCCTTAATGTGACACGCCCTCCTTCCCTTAATGTGACACGCCCTCCTTCCCTTAATGGGACACGCCCTCCTTCCCTTAATGTGACACGCCCTCCTTCCCTTAATGACAGAATCCTTCCCTTAATGTGACACGCCCTCCTTCCCTTAATGTGACACGCCCTCCTTCCCTTAATGTGGCACGCCCTCCTTCCCTTAATATGGCACGAATCCTTCCCTTAATATGACAGTCCTTCCCTGGGGCATGTGACACGCCCTCCTTCCCTTAATGTGACACGGAGTAAGTGGTATAATATCAGTAACACAGTTGGTGAGCTACACATTTGGTGAGCTACACATTTGGTGAGCTACACATTTGGTGAGCTACACAGTTGGTGAGCTACACAGTTGGTGAGCTACACAGCTGGTGAGCTACACAGTTGGTGAGCTACACAGTTGGTGAGCTACACAGTTGCAGCCTTGTCTCATTGCGGCAACTCCAACGAGTTTCTGCTCTCTTGTCAAACTCCTTATAGAATGGTGAATACGTTTGAAACAGATTGGCACCCAGACTAGACAAGGACTTATTGTGACTGAAGTCAGTGGTACCTGAAACAGGTGTACTGATGGCTGTGTTTTAGACGTTGTGATGCATTGTAAGGAAATGACGACAGACTGACTGATCTATATATAAACAGGGAGTAGTTATTTAAAAAATATAATTTGCAGATCAGTCAGTCTGAAATTGATCGTGAACATGCCTTAGTGTAAATCTGTGATCAGTCTCTGGGGCATTGGAAGCCCTGTGGCCGGTTGCCAGAGATTCAGAATCTGTATTCAGTCTCTGGGGCATTGGAAGCACTGTGGCCGGTTGCCAGAGATTCAGAATCTGTATTCAGTCTCTGGGGCATTGGAAGCACTGTGGCCGGTTGCCAGAGATTCAGAATCTGTATTCAGTCTCTGGGGCATTGGAAGCACTGTGGCCGGTTGCCAGAGATTCAGAATCTGTATTCAGTCTCTGGGGCATTGGAAGCACTGTGGCCGGTTGCCAGAGATTCAGAATCTGTATTCAGTCTCTGGGGCATTGGAAGCACTGTGGCCGGTTGCCAGAGATTCAGAATCTGTATTCAGTCTCTGGGGCATTGGAAGCACTGTGGCCGGTTGCCAGAGATTCAGAATCTGTATTCAGTCTCTGGGGCATTGGAAGCACTGTGGCCGGTTGCCAGAGATTCAGAATCTGTATTCAGTCTCTGGGGCATTGGAAGCACTGTGGCCGGTTGCCAGAGATTCAGAATCTGTATTCAGTCTCTGGGGCATTGGAAGCACTGTGGCCGGTTGCCAGAGATTCAGAATCTGTATTCAGTCTCTGGGGCATTGGAAGCACTGTGGCCGGTTGCCAGAGATTCAGAATCTGTATTCAGTCTCTGGGGCATTGGAAGCACTGTGGCCGGTTGCCAGAGATTCAGAGTTTTGGTCAAAGTAAAGTCAGTGTCTCAACGCATTAAAAAAATAACAACAATGCTTTTCTACAACAATACCGTGTTTAAAAAAAGCCCACTTTGAAGAGAAAGTTACGATTGAAGGAACATACAGTATTTTCAGACAGAATTTGTGATTGTTCTCCCCCTGCGTAAATAAAATGTCAAAAATAAATAAATCACACACAGTAAATCAGTCTCTATCTGTATAGAGATATTGTATGCATACCAAATGCCACCCTGGTCTCTTTATTGTGCACTAATTTTGACCAGGGCCCGTTGGGGCTTTGGTCGAAAGTAGTATGTACGGAATAGGGCACCATTTGTGACGCCGTCCTTGTCATATTGCTCAGGCACTTTATTTCGTTGCGTTTGTCTTCTGTCAGACAGCTATTTAAAACACAACATGTAGAATGATCAAAAATATTAACATTGCCCGTTATACCTCAAATCATCATTCACTCCTCCGTACTGTTATTGCAATGTTGCCCACTAGATGGCGCTAACAACGTTCACTCCACCGACGTTCACAGTGTTAACGCATAGTAGTAACAACACAGACACACACACACTTACACACACTTATACCATCCTGGACATATCTATCTATATTCTACTGTTAAAATGAAACATACTGTCTGACAACACATTGCAAATGTATGATTCTGTTCACAGTATCTCTTTGGGGAATGTGGCAACAACAAAAAACTCCCTTTTTGAAAAACGTCACTTAACCAAGGCCTAACTTCTGACTGACTTGAAAAACGTCACTTAACCAAGGCCTAACTTCTGACTGACTTGAAAAACGTCACTTAACCAATACCTAACTTCTGACTGACTTGAAAAACGTAACTTAACCAAGACCTAACTTCTGACTGACTTGAAAAACGTAACTTAACCAAGGCCTAACTTCTGACTGACTTGAAAAACGTCACTTAACCAAGACCAAACTTCTGACTGACTTGAAAAAAAACAACCTGAATCTAAACTGTTTATAACATTACTAAAACCACAAGAACAATGATTATAACAGTGTGACGGAGCAAAGTTGTCACTACCTCAAAGAACATTTTTAACTTAAGACACTGAATGGAAACTACAACAGAGACTGAATGAAATGAAAAACACATTTGAAATGGAAGACAAGGAAATAGCAATACGATAAGTACAGGGTCAAACACGTGACCTCAACGGTCTTCATTAGCGTACCGAAGAAGAAAACAACAATGGTAAATAAATGTGGTACAAAAAAATGTAAAAGTCTAAAACAGTTCAATGTAAAACGAAGATACATTACATTACATTTAAGTCATTTGGCAGACGCTCTTATCCAGAGCGACTTACAAATTGGATACATTTAAAAAAAAACAACAACAACTTTATAACAAGGTATTTGTCCCAAATGACACCCAATCAGCCTATATAGTGCTATTATAGTATTATATATATTATATATATATATATATATAGTATTTCTGGTCAGAAGTAGTGCACTACATAGTGGATAGTGTGCCATTTAGGATGCCAAGCAAAGGGTTATATACGGTGACACATGTTAAGACGCACGTCAACATTAAAACATGCGTCGGAGGAGGAAGCGGAACGCAACGCACCCTAGAATGTGCTTCGATCATTGTAGTCAATGTCACCTCTAACATAGAGTTTAATATATGCTGTCGGAACTCGGTGACAAGGTTAGGAAGATCAGGCTCTTTTCATAGCAACAATCACCACCATCACTTCAATACACAAAGAGTACTATGGGGAATAGGGCTCTATTTGGGATGACATTTTACTAAGGGATGCTTGGTTAGGGAATAGGGCTCTATTTGGGATGACATTTTACTAAGGGATGCTTGGTTAGGGAATAGGGCTCTATTTGGGATGACATTTTACTAAGGGATGCTTGGTTAGGGAATAGGGCTCTATTTGGGATGACATTTTACTAGGGATGCTTGGTTAGGGAATAGGGCTCTATTTGGGATGACATTTTACTAAGGGATGCTTGGTTAGGGAATAGGGCTCTATTTGGGATGACATTTTACTAAGGGATGCTTGGTTAGGGAATAGGGCTCTATTTGGGATGACATTTTACTAACGGACGCTTGGTTATAATGCTGGAAGAAAACTTATGTGAGGTACACTACAAAGAGGTGCAGAATAATGAACTGGTTTGGTTATAATATAAACATCCCTTATTTTTCAAAGAAATAAATGAAAATATAATAAATATACATTTTAAAACAGGATAAATAAATGAAACTGCTTTTTGGTTAAATCTGATGTTTCTTGTATTTGTTTTCCCTTTAAAATGTTGGCAGGAAGGTGATGGAGAAGGTTCTTCCCTGGTTTGTGTGTTACTCTTATACCCGATTCCCACTATAAGACCAAACCGAGCCAAACTGGCCTGGTGACACGTCCACCAAAGCTGCTGGAACGGACAATGTGAAGAGAGAAGAAAACCCGAACCACAACGGTACAGTTTAGGTCAGCCCTATAAGTGTGTATGAAGCAGAACTGGTATTCTTGCAATGCTACTGCTGAACTGTAGCACCCCCTTGTGGCACGTGGAAGCATGGCAACGTTCAGGTTTAGAAAGTGTAGCAATTATATACTGTATGTTGATAATAATACCAGCAAATGTAGGAAGACTGATCGGTGTAATTTATACTTCTTCAAGGTGAGAGTAAAATACCAGAGTCGCTATTGAGGTGAGTAAGTCTCTGAGTTTTATGGTGCTTAGCACAGGGGGCTGGTGGCACCTTAATTGGGGAGGATGGGCTCGTGGTAATGGCTGGAGTGGAATGGTATCAAACGCCCAGGTTTCCAGGTGTGGGGGCAGAGAATTTCCTGATCAGTCTCCAGACCCTAGCAGGTGTAGCTCCTCCCCTCACTCCACCCCCATGTCCAGTCTCCAGACCCTAGCAGGTGTAGCTCCTCCCCTCACTCCACCCCCATGTCCAGTCTCCAGACCCGTGTAGGCATGGCTCCTCCCCATGTCCAGTCTCCAGACCCTTGTAGGCGTGGCTCCTCCCCATGTCCAGTCTCCAGACCCTTGTCGGCGTGGCTCCTCCCCATGTCCAGTCTCCAGACCCTTGTCTGCGTGGCTCCTCCCCATGTCCAGTCTCCAGACCCTTGTAGGCGTGGCTCCTCCCCATGTCCAGTCTACAGACCCTTGGAGGCGTGGCTCCCGTCCACGTGGGTGCAGCAGTGGGCGTGGCCCTAGTTCTGCTGCACCAGGCGTCGGTAGTGTGGCATGATGGCTCTCTCAGGCAGGTACAGAGCCATCTCCAGGGCAACAAGGATAGTGAACTCAAACGGGATCAACTCCCTCCGACTGATACGGAAACGCTCCTCTAGTTTCTGCAGAGGAAGAGGAGGAGGAAGAGAAGGAGGAAGAGGAGGAAGAGGAGGAAGAGAAGGAGGAAGAGGAGGAAGAGGAGGAAGAGAAGGAGGAAGAGGAGGAAGAGGAGGAAGAGAAGGAAGAGAAGGAGGAAGAGGAGGGAAGAGGAGGAAGGAAGGAGGAAGGAGGAAGAGAAGAGGGAAGAGGAGGAAGAGAAGGAGGAAGAGAAGGAGGAAGAGGAGGAAGAGGAGGAAGAGAAGGAGGAAGAGGAGGAAGAGGAGGAAGAGAAGGAGGAAGAGGAGGAAGAGACCTGTTAGGAAAGTTGTGTTGCTCTACTATTGGCTTTCCATACACTAATACCTGACCTTTAGCAACCTAATATGAGTAAATAGAATTAATATACATTATATATATACAAAAGTATGTGGACACCCCTTCAAATTAGTGGATTCGGCTAATTCATCCACACCTGTGACTGACAGGTGTATAAAATCGAGCAGACAGCCATGCAATCTCCATAGACAAACATTGGCAGTAGAATGGCCTTACTGAAGAGATCTGTGACTTTCAACGTGGCACCGTCATAGGATGCCCCGGTTAACTCTAAGTGCTGTTATTGTGAAGTGGAAACGTCTAGGAGCAACAACGGCTCAGCCGCAAAGTGGTAGACCACACAAGCTAACAGAACGGGACCACCGAGTTCTGAAGCACGTATCGCGTAAAAATCGTCTGTCCTCGGTTACAACTCTCATTACTGAGTCCCAAAATGCCTCTGGAAGCAATGTCAGCACAAGAACTGTTCGTCGGGAGCTTCATGAAATGGGTTTCCATGTCCGAGCAGCCGCCATTGGACTCTGGAACGTCAGCTGGAGGGGTGTAAAGCTCGCCACCATTGGACTCTGGAACGTCGGCTGGAGTGGTGTAAAGCTCGCTGCCATTGGACTCTGAAGCAGTGGAAACGCGTTCTCTGGAGTGATGAATCACGCTTCAGCATCTGGCAGTCCGACGGACGAATCTGGGTTTGGCGGATGCCAGGGGAACGCTACCTGACCCAACGCATAGTGCCAACTGTAAAGTTTGGTGGAGGAGAAATAATGGTCTGTGGCTGTTTGTCATGGTTCGGACCCCTTAGTTCCAGTGACATCTTAACAATGACATTCTAGGCCAATTCTGTGCTTTGTGGCAACAGTTTGGGGAAGGCCCTTTCCTGTTTCAACATGACAATGCCCTCGTGCGCAGAGCGAGGTCCATGCAGAAATGGTTTGTCGAGATTGGTGTGGAAGAACTTGACTGGTCTGCACAGAGCCCTGACCTCAACCCATCGAACACCTTTTGGATGAATTGGAACGCTGACTGACTATATAGCATACATAAAGCCTTTATATAGCCTACATAGATGGTTGACAAAGCATTTTGAGGTTTATGTCATTGCAAAAGGACAATACATCTATGAGCTGAGTGACGTCCTGCTTCTTGAGGTCGCTGCTGATCTTAGCAGCGAGCAGCACGCAGGCTCCAGAGACCAACTTCCTGTTGTGTTTGTTGAGTCGTCCCTGGAGGACCAGCTTCTCAAAGTAAACAAATGCCATCGCCACGGTGACCGCCTGCAGGCCGCAGTCGTCACCCACTGTACGCATCTCTCTCTTTAGACTGGAGGAGAGAGAGGGGGGGGAGAGAGAGGGGGGGAAGAGAGAGAGGGGGGGGAGAGGGGGAAGAGAGAGAGAGAGGGGGAAGAGAGAGAGAGAGGGGGGAAAGGCAGTTGTTAGCATTAGAGTAAGACAAAGCATACTGAACATCTATGGACATGACCACACACACACACACACACACACACACACACACACACACACACACACACACACACACACACACACACACACACACACACTACAGTAGTATACCTCCTGATCTTGCTGAGTGTCAGCTTGACTTGAGGAAACTTCTCTTTAAACGTCTCGTTCATGTCCTTCTTCAGATCAGACGGCTTCACATATTCTATCACTGTCGTCTAGAGAGGGGAGAGAGATAGGGAGGGAGAGATAGGGAGGGAGAGAGGGAGGGGGAGAGAGAGAGATAGGGATGGGGAGAGAGAGAGAGGGATGGGGAGAGAGAGAGATAGGGAGAGAGAGGGAGGGAGAGAGAGAGAGAGAGGGAGAGAGGGAGGGATGGGGAGAGAGAGAGAGGGATGAGGGAGAGAAAGAGGGAGGGGGGAGAGAGAGGGAGGGATAGGGAGGGGGAGAGAGGGAGGGGGAGAGAGAGAGAGGGAGGGGGAGAGAGGGAGAGGGAGAGAGAGAGAGGGGAGAGAGAAAGGAAGGGGGGGAGAAAGAGAGAGAGGGATAGGGAGGGAGAGAGGGAGAGAGAGAGGGAGAGAGGGAGAGAGAGAGAGAGAGAGAGGGAGAGAGAAAGAGAAGGGGGGGAGAAAGAGAGAGAGGGATAGGGAGGGAGAGAGGGAGAGAGAGAGAGGTGGACAGGGAGGGAGGAAAAGAGGGAGGGATGAAAAGAGGGAGGGGGGAGGAAAAGAGGGAGGGAGGAAAAGAGGGAGGGAGGAAAAGAGGGAGGGAGGAAAAGAGGGAGGGAGTGAGGGAGGAAAAGAAGGAGGGAGGAAAAGAGGGAGGGAGGAAAAGAGGGAGGGAGTGAAAGAGGGAGGGAGTGAGGGAGGAAAAGGGAGGAAAAGAGGGAGGGAGGAAAAGAGGGAGGGAGGGAAAGAGAAAGGGAGAGAGGGAGGGAGGGAGGAAAGAGGGAGGAAATGAGCAAGGGAGGAAAAGAGGGAGGGAGGGAGGGAGGAAAAGAAGGAGGGAGCGAGAGAGAGAGACTATTTAACTTCTGTATAGGGTTTTTTGGTTTGCACAATGACACGGAGGTCCATAAATGATATCCAATAATGACATCTTTGCATGAATGGACTCCTGTACTGGACACTGTGTATACTAGTAAAATGAACCTGTACATGTTGATACATACATATTTACAGTGTACCATTCCATAGAGTCTGGTATCACAGCCTGGACACCGCTCTTAGCCGTGGTGCATTGGCCATATACCACAAACCCCTGATGTGACTGACTGCTGTTATAAACTGGTTACCGATGGAATCAGAGCAGTAAACATACATGTTTTATCTGTGGTATGTGGTACGCCATACCACGGCTGTCAACCAATCAGCACTCAGGGCTGGAACCACCCAGTTTATAATTGGCCTCTCTGAAAGGTCATGGCTCTGTGTATTGAGACTCTGATAGGTCATGGCTCTGTGCATTGAGACTCTGATAGGTCATGGCTCAGTGCATTGAGACTCTGATAGGTCATGGCTCTGTGCATTGAGACTCTCTGATAGGTCATGGCTCTGTGCATTGAGACTCTGATAGGTCATGGCTCTGTGCATTGAGACTCTGATAGGTCATGGCTCTGTGCATTGAGACTCTCTAATAGGTCATGGCTCTGTGCATTGAGACTCTGATAGGTCATGGCTCTGTGTATTGAGACTCTCTAATAGGTCATGGCTCTGTGCATTGAGACTCTGATAGGTCATGGCTCTGTGCATTGAGACTCTCTGATAGGTCATGGCTCAGTGCATTGAGACTCTCTAATAGGTCATGGCTCTGTGCATTGAGACTGATAGGTCATGGCTCTGTGCATTGAGACTGATAGGTCATGGCTCTGTGCATTGAGACTCTGATAGGTCATGGCTCTGTGCATTGAGACTCTGATAGGTCATGGCTCTGTGCATTGAGACTCTCTGATAGGTCATGGCTCTGTGCATTGAGACTCTCTGATAGGTCATGGCTCTGTGCATTGAGACTCTGATAGGTCATGGCTCAGTGCATTGAGACTCTAATAGGTCATGGCTCTGTGCATTGAGACTCTCTGATATCACATACACATACTGTATTTAACAGATGTTATCGCAGGTGTAGCGAAATGCTTGTGTTCCTAGCTCCAACAGTGCAGTAATATCTAACAATTCACAACAATACAAACTAATCTAACAGTGAAATAAGAAGGGAGTGGAGACTAACAGTGCAGCTAAATACCTCCTTTCCCCATGTCTCATCCTCTCCCTCCAGCTCTCATCCTCTCTCCCTCCAGCTCTCATCCTCTCCTCCCTCCAGCTCTCATTCTCTCTCCTCCCTCCAGCTCTCATTCTCTCTCTCCCCATCTCTCATTCTCTCTCTCCCCATCTCTCATTCTCTCTCTCCCCATCTCTCATTCTCTCTCTCCCCATCTCTCATTCTCTCTCTCCCCATCTCTCATTCTCTCTCTCCCCATCTCTCATTCTCTCTCTCCCCATCTCTCATTCTCTCTATCCCCATCTCTCATTCTCTCTCTCCCCATCTCTCATTCTCTCTCTCCCCATCTCTCATCTCTCTATCTCCCCATCTCTCATTCTCTCTCTCCCCATCTCTCATTCTCTCTCTCCCCATCTCTCATTCTCTCTCTCCCCATCTCTCATTCTCTCTCTCATTCTCTCTCTCCCCATCTCTCATTCTCTCTATCCCCATCGCTCATTCTCTCTCCTCCTCCAGCTCTCATTCTCTTACCTCCCTCCAGCTCTCATTCTCTTACCTCCCTCCAGCTCTCATTCTCTCTCCTCCCTCCAGCTCTCATTCTCTCTCCTCCCTCCAGCTCTCATTCTCTCTCCTCCCTCCAGCTCTCATTCTCTCTCCTCCCTCCAGCTCTCATTCTCTCTCCTCCCTCCAGCTCTCATTCTCTCTCTCCCCATCTCTCATTCTCTCTCCCCAGCTCTCATTCTCTCTCCTCATTCCAGATCTCATTCTCTCCCCATCTCTCATCCTCTCCTCCCTCCAGCTCTCATTCTCTCTCTCCCCATCTCTCATCCTCTCCTCCCTCCAGCTCTCATTCTCTCTCTCCCCATCTCTCATTCTCTCTCTCTCCATCTCTAATTCTCTCTCTCCATCTCTAATTCTCTCTCTCCATCTCTAATTCTCTCTGTCTCCATCTCTAATTCTCTCTGTCTCCATCTCCATCTCTAATTCTCTCTGTCTCCATCTCTAATTCTCTCTGTCTCCATCTCTAATTCTCTCTGTCTCCATCTCTAATTCTCTCTGTCTCCATCTCTCTCTCTGCTCCTCCCTCCATATCTCATTCTCTCTTCTCTCCTCCCTTCATCTCTCATTCAATTCAATTCCATTCAATTCAAGGGCTTTATTGGCATGGGAAACGTGTTAACATTGCCAAAGCAAGTGAGGTAGATAATATATAAAGTGAATATATAAAGTGAAATAAACAATAAAAATTAACAGTAAACATTACACATACAGAAGTTTCAAAGCAATAAAGACATTACAAATGTCACATTATATATATTCAGTGTTTTAACAATGTACAAATGGTTAAGGTATACAAGGGAAAATAAATTAGCATAAATATGGGTTGTATTTACAATGGTGTTTGTTCTTCACTGGTTGCCCTTGTGGCAACAGGTCACAAATCTTGCTGCTGTGATGGAACACTATGGAATTTCACCCAGTAGATATGAGAGTTTATCAAAATTGGATTTGTTTTCTAATTCTTTGTGGATCTGTGTAATCTGAGGGAAATATGTCTCTCTAATATGGTCATACATTGGGCAGGAGGTTAGGAAGTGCAGCTCAGTTTCCACCTCATTTTGTGGGCAGTGAGCATATAGCCTGTCTTATCTTGAAAGCCATGTCTGCCTACGACAGCCTTTCTCAATAGCAAGGCTATGCTCGCTGAGTCTGTACATAGTCAAACTTTCCTTAATTTTGGGTCAGTCACAGTGGTCAGGTATTCTGCCTCTGTGTAGGGCCAAATAGCATTCTAGTTTGCTCTGTTTTTTTGTAAATTCTTTCCAATGTGTCAAGTAATTATCTTTTTGTTTTCTCATGATTTGGTTGGGTCTAATTGTGCTGATGTCTTGGGGCTCTGTAGGGTGTGTTTGTGAACAGAGCCCCAGGACCGACTTGCTTAGGGGACTCTTCTACAGGTTCATCTCTCTGTAGGTGATGGCTTTGTTATGGAAGGTTTGGGAATCGCTTCCTTTTAGGTGGTTGTAGAATTTAACGTCTCTTTTCTGGATTTTGATAATCAGTGGGTATCGGCCTAATTCTGCTCTGCATGCATTATTTGGTGTTCTACGTTGTACACGGAGGATATTTTTGCAGAATTCTGCATGCAGAGTCTCAATTTGGTGTTTGTCCCATTTTGTGAAGTCTTGGTTGGTGAGCGGACCCCAGACCTCACAACCATAAAGGGCAATGGGCTCTATGACTGATTCAAGTATTTTTAGCCAAATCCTAATTGGTATGTTGAAATTTATGTTCCTTTTGATGGCATAGAATGCCCTTCTTGCCTTGTCTCTCAGCTTGTTCACAGCTTTGTGGAAGTTACCTGTGGCACTGATGTTTAGGCCAAGGTATGTATAGTTTTTTTGTGTGCTCTAGGGCAACAGTGTCTAGATGGAATTTGTATGTGTGGTCCTGGTGACTGGACCTTTTTTGGAACACCATTATTTTGGTCTTACTGAGATTCACTGTCAGGGCCCAGGTCTGACAGAATCTGTGCAGAAGATCTAGGTGCTGCTGTAGGCCCTCCTTGGTTGGTGACAGAAGCACCAGATCATCAGCAAACAGCAGACATTTGACTTGGATTCTAGTAGGGTGAGGCCGGGTGCTGCAGACTTTTCTAGTGCCCGCACCAATTCGTTAATATATATGTTGAAGAGGGTGGTGCTTAAGCAGCATCCCTGTCTCACCCCACGACCCTGTGTGAAGAAATGTGTGTGTTTTTTGCCAATTTTAACCGCACACTTGTTGTTTGTGTACATGGATTTTATAATGTCGTATGTTTTACCCCCAACACCACTTTCCATCAGTTTGTATAGCAGACCCTCATGCCAAATTGAGTCTAAACATTTTTTGAAATCAACAAAGCATGAGAAGACTTTGCCTTTGTTTTGGTTTGTTTGGTTGTCAATTAGGGTGTGCAGGGTGAATACATAGTCTGTTGTACGGTAATTTGGTAAAAAGCCAATTTGACATTTACTCAGTACACTGTTTTCATTGGGGAAATGTACAAGTCTGCTGTTAATGATAATGCAGAGGATTTTCCCAAGGTTACTGTTGACGCATATTCCACGGTTGTTTTTGGGGTCAAATTTGTCTCCACTTTTGTGGATTGGGGTGATCAGTCCTTGGTTCCAAATATTGGGGAAGATGCTAGAGCTAAGGATGATGTTAAAGAGTTTTAGTATAGCCAATTGGAATTTGTTGTCTGTATTTTTGATCATTTCATTGAGGATACCATCAACACCACAGGCCTTTTTGGGTTGGAGGGTTTTTATTTTGTCCTGTAACTCATTCAATGTAATTGGAGAATCCAGTGGGTTCTGGTAGTCTTTAATAGTTGATTCTAAGATCTGTATTTGATCATGTATATGTTTTTGCTCTATATTCTTTGTTATAGAGCCAAAAAGATTGGAGAAGTGGTTTACCCATACATCTCCATTTTGGATAGATAATTCTTTGTGTTGTTTGTTTAGTGTTTTCCAATTTTCCCAGAAGTGGTTAGAGTCTATGGATTCTTCAATTACATTGAGCTGATTTCTGACGTGCTGTTCCTTCTTTTTCCGTAGTGTATTTCTGTATTGTTTAGTGATTCATCATAGTGAAGGCGTAGACTCAGGTTTTCCGGGTCTCTATGTTTTTGGTTGGACAGGTTTTCTTTCTTAGATTTTTGCATTCTTCATCAAACCATTTGTCATTGTTGTTAATTTTCTTCGGTTTTCTATTTGAGATTTTTAGATTTGATAGGGAAGCTGAGAGGTCAAATATACTGTTAAGATTTTCTACTGCCAAGTTTACACCTTCACTATTACAGTGGAACGTTTTACCCAGGAAATTGTCTAAAGGGATTTAATTTGTTGTTGCCTAATTGTTTTTTGGTAGGTTTCCAAACTGCATTCCTTCCATCTATAGCATTTCTTAATGTTACTCAGTTCCTTTGGCTTTGATGCCTCATGATTGAGTATTGCTCTGTTTAAGTAGACTTTGATTTTGCTGTGGTCTGATAGGGGTGTCAGTGGGCTGACTGTGAACGCTCTGAGAGACTCTGGGTTGAGGTCAGTGATAAAGTAGTCTACAGTACTACTGCCAAGAGATGAGCTATAGGTGTACCTACCATAGGAGTCCCCTCGAAGCCTACCATTGACTATGTACCTACCCAGCGTGCGACAGAGCTGCAGGAGTTGTGACCCATTTTTGTTGGTTATGTTGTCGTAGTTGTGCCTAGGGGTCATATGGGGGAGGTAATGCTGTCACCTCCAGGTAGGTGTTTGTCCCCCTGTGTGCTGAGGGTGTCAGGTTCTTGTCCGGTTCTGGCATTTAGGTCGCCACAGACTAGTACATGTCCCTGGGCCTGGAAATGATTGATTTCCCCCTCCAGGATGGAGAAGCTGTCTTCATTAAAGTATGGGGATTCTAGTGGGGGATATAGGTAGCACACAGGAGGACATTTTTCTCTGTTAAGATCATTTCCTTTTGAATTTCTAGCCAAACGTAGAATGTTCCTCTTTTGATTAATTTAATGGAGTGAGTTAGGTCTGCTCAATACCAAATTAGCATACCGCTTGAGTCCCTTCCCTGTTTCACACCTGGTAGTTTTGTGGATGGGACTACCAGCTCTCTGTAACCTAGAGGGCAACCAGTGGGTCTGTCTCCTCTACACCAGGTTTCTTGCAGGATGACAATGTCTGTATTACCGATTTCTTTGGTGAAGTCCGGGTTCCTGCTCTTTAGGCCAAAGGCAGATGACCTCAGGCCTTGGATATTCCAGGATGATATAGTGAAGGCTTTTTGTTCCATAGAGTGTCCAATGTTGTTGGTCGTGGTTTGGCCTCAGGCCAGGAAGTGTGAGCAGAGCCTGTTGAGCATCTGGTACATGCCATTGGCTTGGGCGAGTGTAAGAGTGGGGGTTGGGCCTGTTTGCCCATTCACTACCTGGGCGTATGTGCGACTTCCATGTTGAGGCCCTCTTTGCGGGGGTGGGGTGCATGGGGTGGGCAGGAGGGGCATAGGTCTTATCTGAGGGGGCCTAAATGGGGTGTGGGCATGGTTGACATGGGGGGGTGTTGATTGGTTGGGGTGGGGGTGTGGATGTGTCTGGGGGTGCTGTGGTCTGGATGTAATTCCTCTTGGCGTGGGTCCTCTATGTGTAGGTCCAGGGGGGGGTCCTGCAGGTCTGGGAGGGTATCTCGCTGGTCTGGGTGGGGTGTCTATTGATCTGTTGCTCCTGTGTGAAGTGTTGGGGATACGTTTAAGAGCGATGTCCTTTAGAGTTTGGGCAAAGGTGGGCACTGCTGCCTTGTAGAGGTGGACCTGGTCATAGAGGCTGTTCAAGTCCAGGGTGGAGTGGTGGGCCAGGAAAACGTTTGGTTTGAGGTACAGTCACGGGAAATACTTGCGTTTACCCACTGTATTGTAGCAGGGTGGAAGTCTTTTCGTGGTAGCAGGGTGGAGATAACCACTTGTGCGTTGGGGAAAGTAGAAGAAGCCTTTTCAATCACTCCCTTCAGCTCTGGATAAGAGCGTCTGCTAAATGACTTAAATGTAAATGTAAATGTGCTGTGGCCACCCTTTCCTGCTGTGTTCTCAGGTGGTTTGTGCCTGTGTGTATTATTATGTGGCTGGGTGAGCCTAGTTGGTCCTCAGAAGGTCGAGGGCACGCTGGGTGTTTGGACACCAGAGTTTAGACACACTGTGTTTGGGAAAAAAATGTTTTTCTCATTCTCTCTCCATCTCATTCTGTCTCTCCTCTTCCCTCCATCTACCTCTCATTATCTCCTCCTCCCTCCATATCTCATTCTCTCTGTCTGTCTCTCCTCCTCCCCATCTCTCCATCTCTCTCATCCTACTACCTCTTCCTTCATCTATCTCTCATTCTCTATTCATCCACCACCCATCTCTCTCTCTCTCTCTCCATCCATATTTTGTGGGTTGTTATTGTCTATGTGTAGTTGCATGTCAGCACTCGTGTTTCTAGCTTCACGTTCCTTTTTGTTAGTTTGTTATTTTGTTAGTTTGTTTCTTCGTTTTCATAAAAGAAGAATGTATTCATCTCACACTGCGCCTTGGTCTCATCGTCATGACGACCGTGACAGTGTGTGTGTGTGTGTCTCTCTCTTATGTATGAGGTGAAAATAAGGTGTGTGTGTGTTTCTCTCTCTCACCATGTATGAGGCGAAGATCAGGACTCTCTTGTGTTTCCCACAGGGCCACTGGGGGTCACTCAGAAGGTTGGGGTCATAGTCTGATGCCTCATCCACACCTGGAGAGGACAGAAACATAGATACATAAAGTAGATAGTAGATACATAAAACATTAATACACAGTGGTTACACTCAAAATATACTAATTGATTAAAAAAAACATATATATATATATATATATATATATATAAATTTTTTTAAATATCTTTGTAAATGATATCATAAATAGGACTGGCGAAGTTATGTCCCAAATGTAGCTAACAAAAATATATGGAAAGTCTGCTCTACCCAAAGTCACAACCAAATAATTACAGCATTACCTCAGAAATGGAAGAGGCAAGTGGAAGTGTCTCTCTGCCCCTCCTCCCTCTGCCCCTCCTCCCTCTGCCCCTCCGCCCTCCCCCTGCCCCTCCGCCCTTCCGCCCTCTGTCTCTCCGTTCCCTCTGCCCTCCGCCCTCTGCCCCTCCGCCCTCTGCCCCTCCAGAGGGACCAGGTTCACCCTGCCCCTCCGACCCTCTCCGCCCCTCCGCCCTCTGCCCCTCCGCCCTCTGCCCCTCCGCCCTCTGCCCCTCCGCCCCCTGCCCCTCCGTCCCCCTCCGCCTCTCCGCCCTCTGTCTCTCCGTCCCCCTCCGCCCTCTGCCCCTCCGCCCTCCGCCCCTCCCTCCCTCTGCCCCTCCGCCCCTGCCCCTCCGTCCCCTCCGCCCTCTGCCCTCTGTCTCTCCGCCCCTCCTCCCTATGCCTCTCTGCCCCTCCGCCCTTCCGCCCTCTGCCCCTCCGCCCTCTGCCCCTCCGCCTCTCTGCAACTCCAACCTCAGAGGGACCCGGTTCACCTCTGTGGGTCAGAGGGACCCGGTTCACCTCTGTGGGTCAGAGGGACCCGGTTCACCTCTGTGGGTCAGAGGGACCCGGTTCACCTCTGTGGGTCAGAGGGACCCGGTTCACCTCTGTGGGTCAGAGGGACCCGGTTCACCTCTGTGGGTCAGAGGGACCCGGTTCACCTCTGTGGGTCAGAGGGACCCGGTTCACCTCTGTGGGTCAGAGGGACCCGGTTCACCTCTGTGGGTCAGAGGGACCCGGTTCACCTCTGTGGGTCAGAGGGACCCAGGGGGGTTCACCTCTGTGGGTCAGAGGGACCCGGTTCACCTCTGTGGGTCAGAGGGACCCGGTTCACCTCTGTGGGTCAGAGGGACCCGGTTCACCTCTGTGGGTCAGAGGGACCCGGTTCACCTCTGTGGGTCAGAGGGACCCGGTTCACCTCTGTGGGTCAGAGGGACCCGGTTCACCTCTGTGGGTCAGAGGGACCCGGTTCACCTCTGTGGGTCAGAGGGACCCGGTTCACCTCTGTGGGTCAGAGGGACCCGGTTCACCTCTGTGGGTCAGAGGGACCCGGTTCACCTCTGTGGGTCAGAGGGACCCGGTTCACCTCTGTGGGTCAGAGGGACCCGGTTCACCTCTCTGGGTCAGAGAGAACAGGTTCATCTCTCTGGGTCGATCTGCTGGCCAGAGGGATGGGACAAAGACAGCAGTCCCAGGGGGAAGAGACAGGACAGCAGCCCCAGAGGGAAGAGACAGGACAGCAGTCCCAGGGGGAAGAGACAGGACAGCAGTCCCAGAGGGAAGAGACAGGACAGCAGTCCCAGGGGGAAGAGACAGGACAGCAGTCCCAGGGGGAAGAGACAGGACAGCAGTCCCAGGGGGAAGAGACAGGACAGCAGTCCCAGGGGGAAGAGACAGGGCAGCAGTCCCAGGGGGAAGAGACAGGGCAGCAGTCCCAGGGGGAAGAGACAGGGCAGCAGTCCCAGGGGGAAGAGACAGGGCAGCAGTCCCAGAGGAAGGAGACAGGACAGCAGTCCCGGGGGAAGAGACAGGACAGCAGTCCCAGGGGGAAGAGACAGGACAGCAGTCCCAGGGGGAAGAGACAGGACAGCAGTTCCAGGGGGAAGAGACAGGACAGCAGTTCCAGGGGGAAGAGACAGGACAGCATTCCCAGGGGGAAGAGACAGCAGCCCCAGAGGGAAGAGACAGGACAGCAGTCCCAGAGGGAAGGGACAGGACAGCAGTCCCAGGGGGAAGAGACAGGACAGCAGTCCCAGGGGGAAGAGACAGGACAGCAGTCCCAGGGGGAAGAGACAGGACAGCATTCCCAGGGGGAAGAGACAGTAGTCCCAGGGGGAAGAGACAGCAGTCCCAGAGGGAAGAGACAGCAGTCCCAGGGGGAAGAGACAGGACAGCAGTCCCAGGGGGAAGAGACAGGACAGCAGTCCCAGGGGGAAGAGACAGCAGTCCCAGGGGGAAGAGACAGGACAGCAGTCCCGTCGTGAAGAGACAGCAGCCCCAGAGGGAAGAGACAGCAGTCCCAGAGGGAAGAGACAGCAGTCCCAGAGGGAAGAGACAGGACAGCAGTCCCAGAGGGAAGAGACAGCAGCCCCAGAGGAAGGAGACAGGACAGCAGCCCCAGGGGGAAGAGACAGCAGTCCCAGAGGGAAGAGACAGGACAGCAGTCCCAGAGGGAAGAGACAGGACAGCAGTCCCAGAGGGAAGAGACAGGACAGCAGTCCCAGGGGGAAGAGACAGGACAGCAGTCCCGTCGGGAATAGACAGCAGCCCCAGAGGAAGGAGACAGGACAGCAGTCCCAGAGGGAAGAGACAGCAGTCCCAGGGGGAAGAGACAGGACAGCAGTCCCAGAGGGAAGAGACAGGACAGCAGTCCCAGAGGGAAGAGACAGCAATCCCAGGGGGAAGAGACAGCAGTCCCAGAGGGAAGAGACAGCAGTCCCGGGGGGAAGAGACAGGACAGCAGCCCCAGGGGGAAGAGACAGCAGCCCCAGAGGGAAGAGACAGCAGCCCCAGAGGGAAGAGACAGCAGCCCCAGAGGGAAGAGACAGCAGCCCCAGAGGGAAGAGACAGCAGCCCCAGAGGGAAGAGACAGCAGTCCCAGAGGGAAGAGACAGGACAGCAGTCCCAGAGGGAAGAGACAGCAGTCCCGGGGGGAAGAGACAGGACAGCATTCCCAGGGGGAAGAGACAGCAGCCCCAGAGGGAAGAGACAGCAGCCCCAGAGGGACGAGACAGCAGTCCCAGAGGGAAGAGACAGCAGTCCCAGAGGGAAGAGACAGGACAGTGCAGAGAGAAAATAAACACGTCACAAACTACAGTGGATTCTTAAAATATTCAGACCCCTTGACTTTTTCCACATTTTGTTACGTTACAGCCTCATACTAAAATGGGTCAACTGAAAACAATTCCTCAGTAATCTACACACTACACTCCATAACGACAAAGCGAAAAAAGGTTTTTATATATTTTTGCATAGTAGTTTTTGCATAGTTAAAACAAGAAATACCTTATTTACATAAGTATTCTGACCCTTTGCTATGAGACTTGAAATTGAGCTCAGGTGCATCCTGTTTCCATTGATCGTCCTCGAGATGTGTCACGACTCCTACTGAAGGTGGCTCCTCTTCCTGTTCGGGCGGCGCTCGGCGGTCGTCGTCACCGGTCTACTCGCTCCCGCCAATCCCTTTTCCGTTGGTTTTGTCTTATTGGTTACACCGGTTTCTTGTTTAGGTTTACAGTTGGGCTATTTAAGCCGGTAGGGCCCGCCTACTGTTTGTGCCCGCCTGCTGTTTGTGCGGGCTAATTCTTCCACTATGTTTATGTGTGGTAGTGTGTTTCATTTTGACTAGTTGGGTCCTGTATGTGTATGTGCGCCCGGTATTGGCGTGTGCGATTTTCTCTGTGCCGGAATTAAAGCAGTAATCTGTACCTTCTGAATCCGCACCCACTACGCCCAAGATTTTTCTACAACTTGATTGGAGTCCACCTGTGGTAAATTCAATTGATTGGACATGATTTGGAAAGGCACAAACATGTTTTATCATTATGGGGTATTGTGATGTCATGATGGGGTATTGTGATGTCATTATGGGGTATTGTGATGTCATTATGGGGTATTGTGCTGTCATTATGTGGTATTGTGATGTCATTATGGGGTATTGTGCTGTCATGATGGGGTATTGTGATGTCATGATGGGGTATTGTGATGTCATGATGGGGTATTGTGATGTCATGATGGGGTATTGTGATGTCATGATGGGGTATTGTGATGTCATGATGGGGTATTGTGATGTCATGATGGGGTATTGTGATGTCATTATGGGGTATTGTGATGTCATTATGGGGTATTGTGATGTCATTATGGGGTATTGTGTGTAGATTTCTATTTATTTTTTAAGAATATGGCTGTAACGTAACAAAATATGGAAATAGCCAAGGGGTCTGAATACTTTTTCGAAGGCACTGTATATTACCCTGTATATTAGTATTATTGTCTCTGAAGCTTCAGTAAACAGAGCTGCTACTCCACAGCACATCAAGGCAGAGCACCACAGACAGACCCACAGTGAAGTATACCAGTTCATATCCCTGTGGACAGCATGCGCAGTCAGTCCACTACATGGTAATAGCTCCCTCTAATGGACTAAGAATTTTCACCATATTACAATAAATGTTAAATAAATACTAAAAATTCCAGTCCCACGCTGGGAGTTAAGGTGTCGTTTTGGGGTTCTTACCCAGGTCCAGTCCCACGTTGCAGTTGAGCCTGGTTGGGGTGTAGTTTCTGGGGTTACTGCTCCGGGTCACCTGGTTGAGGGGCACCTGGAGGGTAATGTCCACCGAGGGGGTCTTCTGACGGACCAGGGCGTTGGTCGGGTACAGAAACTGGGCATATGACACCGTCTGTGGAGGAAGATCAATCAACCAGTCAATAAATAAACCAATAAACCAACCAATCAATCAATCAATCAATCAATTACAGTGCCAGTATTCATCCCCCTTGGCGGTTTTCCTATTACGTTGCTTTACAACCTGTAATTTAAATAGATTTATTTATTTATTTTATTTGTAATGGACACAAAATAGTCCAAACTCGTGAAATGTAAAAAAAACTGAAAAGTGGTGTGTGCATATAATTAGTCAAATAAATAAATCATAAATAAATAACACCTGTGTGCAATCTAAGTGTCACATGATCTGAGTATATATAGACCTGTTCTGAAAGGCCCCAGAGTCTGCAACACCACAACGCAAGGGGCACCATTTAGACCAAGGAGCTCTCCAAACAGGTCAGGGACAAAGTTGTGGTGAAGTACAGATCAGGGTTGGGTTATATAAATAAATATCAGAATGTTTGAACATCCCACATTAAATCCATTATTAAAAAATGGAAAGAATATGGTACCAATCAAATGATACAACCCTCAATCCCCCCCAAAAAATCTATTTGAATTCCAGGTTGTAAGGCAACAAAATAGGAAAGATGCCAAGGGGGGTGAATACTTTGGCAAGCCACTGTACACAGCTCTGACACAGTCGTCTACAGAGCAACCACAGCTCTGACACGGCCGTCTACAGAGCAACCACAGCTCTGACACGGCCAGCTACAGAGCAACCACAGCTCTGACACGGCCAGCTACAGAGCAACCACAGCTCTGACACGGCCAGCTACAGAGCAACCACAGCTCTGACACGGCCAGCTACAGAGCAACCACAGCTCTGACACGGTCGTCTACAGAGCAACCACAGCTCTGACACGGTCGTCTACAGAGCAACCACAGCTCTGACACGGCCGTCTACAGAGCAACCACAGCTCTGACACGGCCGTCTACAGAGCAACCACAGCTCTGACACGGTCGTCTACAGAGCAACCACAGCTCTGACACGGTCGTCTACAGAGCAACCACAGCTCTGACACGGCCGTCTACAGAGCAACCACAGCTCTGACACGGCCGTCTACAGAGCAACCACAGCTCTGACACGGTCGTCTACAGAGCAACCACAGCTCTGACACGGTCGTCTACAGAGCAACCACAGCTCTGACACGGTCGTCTACAGAGCAACCACAGCTCTGACACGGTCGTCTACAGAGCAACCACAGCTCTGACACGGTCGTCTACAGAGCAACCACAGCTCTGACACGGCCGTCTACAGAGAAACCACAGCTCTGACACTGCCGTCTACAGAGCAACCACAGCTCTGACACTGCCGTCTACAGAGCAACCACAGCTCTGACACGGCCGGCTACAGAGCAACCACAGCTCTGACACGGCCGGCTACAGAGCAACCACAGCTCTGACACGGTCGTCTACAGAGCAACCACAGCTCTGACACGGTCGTCTACAGAGCAACCACAGCTCTGACACGGTCGTCTACAGAGCAACCACAGCTCTGACACGGTCGTCTACAGAGCAACCACAGCTCTGACACGGTCGTCTACAGAGCAACCACAGCTCTGACACGGCCGTCTACAGAGCAACCACAGCTCTGACACGGCCGTCTACAGAGCAACCACAGCTCTGACACGGCCGTCTACAGAGCAACCACAGCTCTGACACGGCCGTCTACAGAGCAACCACAGCTCTGACACGGTCGTCTAAAGAGCAACCACAGCTCTGACACGGTCGTCTACAGAGCAACCACAGCTCTGACACGGTCGTCTACAGAGCAACCACAGCTCTGACACGGCCGTCTACAGAGCAACCACAGCTCTGACACTGCCGTCTACAGAGCAACCACAGCTCTGACACTGCCGTCTACAGAGCAACCACAGCTCTGACACTGCCGTCTACAGAGCAACCACAGCTCTGACACGGCCGGCTACAGAGCAACCACAGCTCTGACACGGCCGGCTACAGAGCAACCACAGCTCTGACACGGGCGTCTACAGAGCAACCACAGCTCTGACACGGTCGTCTACAGAGCAACCACAGCTCTGACACGGTCGTCTACAGAGCAACCACAGCTCTGACACGGTCGTCTACAGAGCAACCAACAGCTCTGACACGGCCGTCTACAGAGCAACCACAGCTCTGACAAGGCCAGCTACAGAGCAACCACAGCTCTGACACGGCAAGCTACAGAGCAACCACAGCTCTGACACGGCCGTCTACAGAGCAACCACAGCTCTGACACGGCCGTCTACAGAGCAACCACAGCTCTGACACGGCCGTCTACAGAGCAACCACAGCTCTGACACGGCCGTCTACAGAGCAACCACAGCTCTGACACGGCCGTCTACAGAGCAACCACAGCTCTGACACGGCCAGCTACAGAGCAACCACAGCTCTGACACGGTCGTCTACAGAGCAACCACAGCTCTGACACGGCCGTCTACAGAGCAACCACAGCTCTGACACGGTCGTCTACAGAGCAACCACAGCTCTGACACGGCCGTCTACAGAGCAACCACAGCTCTGACACGGTCGTCTACAGAGCAACCACAGCTCTGACACGGTCGTCTACAGAGCAACCACAGCTCTGACACGGTCGTCTACAGAGCAACCACAGCTCTGACACGGTCGTCTACAGAGCAACCACAGCTCTGACACGGCCGTCTACAGAGCAACCACAGCTCTGACACGGCCGTCTACAGAGCAACCACAGCTCTGACACGGTCGTCTACAGAGCAACCACAGCTCTGACACGGTCGTCTACAGAGCAACCACAGCTCTGACACGGCCGTCTACAGAGCAACCACAGCTCTGACACGGTCGTCTACAGAGCAACCACAGCTCTGACACGGCCGTCTACAGAGCAACCACAGCTCTGACACGGCCGTCTACAGAGCAACCACAGCTCTGACACGGCCGCTACAGAGCAACCACAGCTCTGACACGGCCGTCTACAGAGCAACCACAGCTCTGACACGGTCGTCTACAGAGCAACCACAGCTCTGACACGGTCGTCTACAGAGCAACCACAGCTCTGACACGGCCGTCTACAGAGCAACCACAGCTCTGACACGGCCGTCTACAGAGCAACCACAGCTCTGACACGGTCGTCTACAGAGCAACCACAGCTCTGACACGGCCGTCTACAGAGCAACCACAGCTCTGACACGGCCGTCTACAGAGCAACAACAGCTCTGACACGGCCGTCTACAGAGCAACCACAGCTCTGACACGGCCGTCTACAGAGCAACCACAGCTCTGACACGGCCGTCTACAGAGCAACCACAGCTCTGACACGGTCGTCTACAGAGCAACCACAGCTCTGACACGGCCGTCTACAGAGCAACCACAGCTCTGACACGGTCGTCTACAGAGCAACCACAGCTCTGACACGGCCGGCTACAGAGCAACCACAGCTCTGACACGGTCGTCTACAGAGCAACCACAGCTCTGACACGGTCGTCTACAGAGCAACCACAGCTCTGACACGGTCAGCTACAGAGCAACCACAGCTCTGACACGGTCGTCTACAGAGCAACCACAGCTCTGACACGGCCGTCTACAGAGCAACCACAGCTCTGACACGGCCGTCTACAGAGCAACCACAGCTCTGACACGGCCGTCTACAGAGCAACCACAGCTCTGACACGGCCAGCTACAGCGCAACCACAGCTCTGACACGGCCGACGACAGAGCAACCACAGCTCTGACACGGCCAACTACAGAGCAACCATAGCGCCGACACGGCCGTCTACAGAGCAACCACAGCTCTGACATGGCCAACTACAGCTCTGACACGGCCGTCTACAGAGCAACCACAGCTCTGACACGGCCAGCTACAGAGCAACCACAGCTCTGACACGGCCGTCTACAGAGCAACCACAGCTCTGACACGGTCGTCTACAGAGCAACCACAGCTCTGACACGGTCATCTACAGAGCAACCACAGCTCTGACACGGCCAGCTACAGAGCAACCACAGCTCTGACACGGTCGTCTACAGAGCAACCACAGCTCTGACACGGTCATCTACAGAGCAACCACAGCTCTGACACGGCCAGCTACAGAGCAACCACAGCTCTGACACGGTCGTCTACAGAGCAACCACAGCTCTGACACGGTCGTCTACAGAGCAACCACAGCTCTGACACGGCCGTCTACAGAGCAACCACAACTCTGACACGGCCGTCTACAGAGCAACCACAGCTCTGACACGGCCGTCTACAGAGCAACCACAGCTCTGACACGGTCGTCTACAGAGCAACCACAGCTCTGACACGGTCGTCTACAGAGCAACCACAGCTCTGACACGGTCGTCTACAGAGCAACCACAGCTCTGACACGGCGTCTACAGAGCAACCACAGCTCTGACACGGTCGTCTACAGAGCAACCACAGCTCTGACACGGTCGTCTACAGAGCAACCACAGCTCTGACACGGTCGTCTACAGAGCAACCACAGCTCTGACACGGTCGTCTACAGAGCAACCACAGCTCTGACACGGTCGTCTACAGAGCAACCACAGCTCTGACACGGTCGTCTACAGAGCAACCACAGCTCTGACACGGCCGTCTACAGAGCAACCACAGCTCTGACACGGCCGTCTACAGAGCAACCACAGCTCTGACACGGTCGTCTACAGAGCAACCACAGCTCTGACACGGCCGTCTACAGAGCAACCACAGCTCTGACACGGTCGTCTACAGAGCAACCACAGCTCTGACACGGTCGTCTACAGAGCAACCACAGCTCTGACACGGTCGTCTACAGAGCAACCACAGCTCTGACACGGCCGTCTACAGAGCAACCACAGCTCTGACACGGTCGTCTACAGAGCAACCACAGCTCTGACACGGCCGTCTACAGAGCAACCACAGCTCTGACACGGCCGTCTACAGAGCAACCACAGCTCTGACACGGTCGTCTACAGAGCAACCACAGCTCTGACACGGTCGTCTACAGAGCAACCACAGCTCTGACACGGTCGTCTACAGAGCAACCACAGCTCTGACACGGACGTCTACAGAGCAACCACAGCTCTGACACGGTCGTCTACAGAGCAACCACAGCTCTGACACGGTCGTCTACAGAGCAACCACAGCTCTGACACGGTCGTCTACAGAGCAACCACAGCTCTGACACGGTCGTCTACAGAGCAACCACAGCTCTGACACGGTCGTCTACAGAGCAACCACAGCTCTGACACGGCCAGCTACAGCGCAACCACAGCTCTGACACGGCCGACGACAGAGCAACCACAGCTCTGACACGGCCAACTACAGAGCAACCATAGCGCCGACACGGCCAGCTACAGAGCAACCACAGCTCTGACATGGCCAACTACAGCTCTGACACGGCCGTCTACAGAGCAACCACAGCTCTGACACGGCCAGCTACAGAGCAACCACAGCTCTGACACGGCCGTCTACAGAGCAACCACAGCTCTGACACGGCCGTCTACAGAGCAACCACAGCTCTGACACGGCCGGCTACAGAGCAACCACAGCTCTGACACGGCCGGCTACAGAGCAACCACAGCTCTGACACGGTCGTCTACAGAGCAACCACAGCTCTAACACGGCCAGCTACAGAGCAACCACAGCTCTGACACGGCCAGCTACAGAGCAACCACAGCTCTGACACGGCCGTCTACAGAGCAACCACAGCTCTGACACGGCCGTCTACAGAGCAACCACAGCTCTGACACGGCCGTCTACAGAGCAACCACAGCTCTGACACGGTCGTCTACAGAGCAACCACAGCTCTGACACGGCCGTCTACAGAGCAACCACAGCTCTGACACGGTCGTCTACAGAGCAACCACAGCTCTGACACGGTCAGCTACAGAGCAACCACAGCTCTGACACGGCCGTCTACAGAGCAACCACAGCTCTGACACGGCCGTCTACAGAGCAACCACAGCAACCACAGCTCTGACACGGCCGTCTACAGAGCAACCACAGCTCTGACACGGCCGTCTACAGAGCAACCACAGCTCTGACACGGCCAGCAACAGAGCAACCACAGCTCTGACACGGCCAGCAACAGAGCAACCACAGCGCTGACACAGCCGACGACAGAGCAACCACAGCTCAAACACGGCCGGCTACAGAGCAACCACAGCTCTGACACGGTCGTCTACAGAGCAACCACAGCTCAAACACGGCCGGCTACAGAGCAACCACAGCTCTGACACGGTCGTCTACAGAGCAACCACAGCTCTGACACGGTCGTCTACAGAGCAACCACAGCTCTGACACGGTCGTCTACAGAGCAACCACAGCTCTGACACGGCCGTCTACAGAGCAACCACAGCTCTGACACGGCCGTCTACAGAGCAACCACAGCTCTGACACGGCCGTCTACAGAGCAACCACAGCTCTGACACGGCCGTCTACAGAGCAACCACAGCTCTGACACGGCCGTCTACAGAGCAACCACAGCGCTGACACGGCCGTCTACAGAGCAACCACAGCTCTGACACGGCCGTCTACAGAGCAACCACAGCTCTGACACGGCCGTCTACAGAGCAACCACAGCTCTGACACGTCTACAGAGCAACCACAGCTCTGACACGGCCGGCAGAGCAACCACAGAGCAACCACAGCTCTGACACGGCCGTCTACAGAGCAACCACAGCTCTGACACGGCCGTCTACAGAGCAACCACAGCTCTGACACGGTCGTCTACAGAGCAACCACAGCTCTGACACGGTCGTCTACAGAGCAACCACAGCTCTGACGCGGCCAGCTACAGAGCAACCACAGCTCTGACACGGCCAGCTACAGCGCAACCACAGCTCTGACACGGCCGACGACAGAGCAACCACAGCTCTGACACGGCCAACTACAGAGCAACCACAGCTCTGACACGGCCGTCTACAGAGCAACCACAGCTCTGACACGGCCGTCTACAGAGCAACCACAGCTCTGACACGGCCAGCTACAGAGCAACCACAGCTCTGACACGGCCAGCTACAGCGCAACCACAGCTCTGACACGGCCGACGACAGAGCAACCACAGCTCTGACACGGCCAACTACAGAGCAACCATAGCGCCGACACGGCCAGCTACAGAGCAACCACAGCTCTGACATGGCCAACTACAGCTCTGACACGGCCGTCTACAGAGCAACCACAGCTCTGACACGGCCAGCTACAGAGCAACCACAGCTCTGACACGGCCAGCCACAGCTCTGACACAGCCGACTACAGAGCAACCACAGCTCTGACACAGCCAGCTACACAGCAACCACAGCTCTGACACGGCCAGCTACAGAGCAACCACAGCTCTGACACGGCCGACTACAGAGCAACCACAGCGCTGACAGGGCCAGCTACAGAGCAACCACAGCTCTGACACGGCTAGCTACAGAGCAACCACAGCACTGACACAGCCGACTACAGAGCAACCACAGCTCTGACACAGCCGACTACAGAGCAACCACAGCTCTGACACGGCCAGCTACAGAGCAACCACAGCTCTGACACGGCCAGCTACAGAGCAACCACAGCTCTGACACGGCCAGCTACAGAGCAACCACAGCTCTGACACGGCCAGCTACAGAGCAACCACAGCTCTGACACGGCCAACTACAGCTCTGACACGGCCGGCTACAGAGCAACCACAGCACTGACACGGCCAGCTACAGAGCAACCACAGCGCTGACACGGCCAGCTACAGAGCAACCACAGCTCTGACACGGCCATCTACAGAGCAACCACAGCGCTGACACGGTCGGCTACAGAGCAACCACAGCTCTGACACGGCCATCTACAGAGCAACCACAGCTCTGACACGGTCGGCTACAGAGCAACCACAGCGCTGACACGGCCAGCTACAGAGCAACCACAGCTCTGACTCGGCCAACTACAGCTCTGCCACGGCCAGCAACAGAGCAACCACAGCTCTGACACGGCCGGCTACAGAGCAACCACAGCGCTGACACGGTTGGCTACAGAGCAACCACAGCGCTGACACGGCCGGCTACAGAGCAACCACAGCTCTGACACGGCCAACTACAGCTCTGACACGGCCAGCTACAGAGCAACCACAGCTCTGACACGGCCAGCTACAGAGCAACCACAGCTCTGACACGGCCAGCTACAGAGCAACCACAGCTCTGACACGGCCAGCTACAGAGCAACCACAGCTCTGACACGGCCAGCTACAGAGCAACCACAGCTCTGACACGGCCAGCTACAGAGCAACCACAGCTCTGACACGGCCAGCTACAGAGCAACCACAGCTCTGACACGGCCAGCTACAGAGCAACCACAGCTCTGACACGGCCAGCTACAGAGCAACCACAGCTCTGACACGGCCAGCTACAGAGCAACCACAGCTCTGACACGGCCAGCAACAGAGCAACCACAGCTCTGACACGGCCAGCAACAGCGCAACCACAGCTCTGACACGGCCGACTACAGAGCAACCACAGCTCTGACACGGCCAGCAACAGCGCAACCACAGCTCTGAACCGTCATCCAACTCGTAATTGTAAATCCAGCCTCTTTCTAGATGTACGACCTAAAGATCAATGACGTCATCATGATTCAACTTTTTTTTATCCCCCGAGTTACCAATTGTTTTGAAAACACCAAAAAGCCAGAGAATACCAGACTCTCATGACAAAATTTGCCCACGAAGGACCACCATGTCACCTTCCTGTTCAAGTGAGAACATCACAACAAGGTGAGTCCAAAAATGTTTGGTATGCTGCTTCATAAATGATGTAATATGCCAGGGAGATGTGTATACTGTAGCTAAGACAGTAATACTAAGTGTATGTAGTGTAGTAAGATGTTAGTAGCCCATGTGCCTCGCCATAATAATTTGGTCTATTTACCCCTCTTAAATCCGACTACTGTTTTGACTTGGTGGTGCACATGTAGCCTATAACCTGTTTTAGAGAAATGTAATCATCGAATATTGTAAGAGCTTTCATTGTCTGCTTATATGCCCCCTTTATTTATCCTACGGTTCTGACTTGGTGTACAGGGAGAACACTGTAAGAAACAGCCCATGTTCTGAATTCTGTCGCTGTACATTTCAAAAGTGCTGAACAAATAATTATATTGACTGCGTCCGTCCTAGCTCGCTCATTAATGTCTTCATCAAAATTACGGATTGCCTCTTATCCGCTTGTCGTCCCAATATGTCATAGTTTGTACATCTCAATTGTCAGTAGAAACCACATTTGTTAAAGCAAATCACGTTTTTTTTTTTTAATGCAGTAAATGATGCTGAATGAACTATTTCGCTGCCAGACAAGGCTCCTCTGATAGCCAGGTGTAACAGTGGTAAGATGTTGGGACTGCTGTGGGGACAGCTTTATGTAGGCCCTAACAGTTTGTGGGCACCGCTTGTCTCCGTTATAGTGCAATTCATGTATTGTTTAGTGTTGTGTTGTGTAGTTGCTGTGCAGACATTTATCTCACTTAATTTTTGTTTTACACTACCAAGATTTACATGCTAAAATCTCCACTGAATCTAATAAGCGCCGGTTGTGTTCAGTGATTCAAAGCGGAACTGACAGCGTTTTATCTACTTTGCAGATATGAAACAGACAATCGGTCAAAAAATATCAAATTCCGGGGCCTCCCGAGTGGGGCAGCGGTCTAAGGCACTGCAAGGAGCCTAACATTAGCTAGATTGCTAGCTAGCTGCTAGAAGGATGTCATGTCATTGGAGGAGTGACTGACCCCCCCCCCCCCCTATATTGTTTTTCATTGGCTACACAGCTAGAGATGCAGGTGTCATTTTGGTTTCGCTAGCAAGACATGTGAATCACTTTGCTAGCTAGCTCAAATCAAATCAAAATCAAATCAAATTTATCTATATAGCCCTTCGTACATCAGCTGATATCTCAAAGTGCTGTACAGAAACCCAGCTGTGCTGAACTTGAACGACTGTTATCCAGCTATACGTCTTGCTTTCGCAAATTCACTCTGGCTATCTACCCGTTGAATATGACCGATTGTCACTAAACTGACAGCAACAAAAAAAAGTAATCGTTAGTCAAGAACGTTCTAGATAACATGTAAACAGCCTCTGCTACGGTGAGTAAAATGGTCAGAGTGAGGTGTTCTCTGGTTTGTGTCTGGAAGTAGCTAGCAAGCTAGTGATAAAAATAAAATGACATGAACGGGTTTTAATGAGATTTCATGTTGCTGAAACATTATCAGTTCCACTTTAAACAGATCTCTGTGCTATTAATTCAAACTGTACAGTATTTATGTCCTAATGACACCTACTGTGGAACATTTTGCACTTACAATAGAAGATACATAAACAAGGAACAACATTGTTTTCTTTTCTTTCAGCTCAAACATTTATGTGATATGAAAAAAGTACAAATAAATCCCAAACCTCCTTTTTTTGGGGGGGGGGGGGGGGGGTTCTCAGGGGGATAAGTACAGTGTGTCCAGTACCTTGCCGTAGGGCTCCAGTTCGAACCCTTCCAGTCCAGGCATCATCTCCAGACTGGTAGAGATGTTCCCTGATGAATGCCTACACCTGTCCAACTTGGAGTCACTGTGGAGAGAGAGAGAGAGAGTGAGTGAGAGAGAGATGAGACAGACAGAAAGAGGAAAAAAGAGAGAGAGAGAGTGTCAGAGAGAGAATATAGATGAGGAGAGAGAAAGAGAGAGAGAATTACTTCAGAGCTTTAGGATCCCACCAGTCCCATAGCATTTAACGGTCACTAATGAGAGAGGAGAGCTCCATTTTTTTATTTCACCTTTATTTAACCAGGTAGGCTAGTTGAGAACAAGTTCTCATTTGCAACTGCGACCTGGCCAAGATAAAGCTTAGCAGTGTGAACAGACAACACAGAGTTACACATGGAGTAAACAATTAACAAGTCAATAACACAGTACAAAAAAGGCGAGTCTATATACATTGTGTGCAAAAGGCATGAGGAGGTAGGCGAATAATTACAATTTTGCAGATTAGCACTGGAGTGATAAATGATCAGATGGTCATGTACAGGTAGAGATACTGGTGTGCAAAAGAGCAGAAAAGTAAATAAATAAAAACAGTGTGGGGATGAGGTAGGTGAAAATGGGTGGGTTATTTACCAATAGACTATGTACAGCTGCAGCGATCGGTTAGCTGCTCAGATAGCACATGTTTGAAGTTGGTGAGGGAGATAAAAGTCTCCAACTTCAGGGATTTTTGCAATTCGATCCAGTCACAGGCAGCAGAGTACTGGAACGAAAGGCGGCCAAATGAGGTGTTGGCTTTAGGGATGATCAGTGAGATACACCTGCTGGAGCGCGTGCTACGGATGGGTGTTGCCATCGTGACCAGTGAACTGAGATAAGGCAGAGCTTTACCTAGCATGGACTTGTAGATGACCTGGAGCCAGTGGGTCTGGCGACGAATATGTAGCGAGGGCCAGCCGACTAGAGCATACAAGTCGCAGTGGTGGGTGGTATAAGGTGCTTTAGTGACAAAACGGATGGCACTGTGATAAACTG
>NC_088229.1:6266780-6286780 GCF_036934945.1 Oncorhynchus masou masou | reverse complement strand
TGTGATGTCATTATGGGGTATTGTGATGTCATTATGGGGTATTGTGATGTCATTATGGGGTATTGTGATGTCATTATGGGGTATTGTGTGCTGATGGCTGAGGACTTTTTAAAAATGTATTTAATCAATTTTCGAATAAGGCTGTAACGTAACAAAATGTGGGAAAAGTCAAGAGGTCTGAATACTTTCCGAAGGTGCTGTAATCGAAGACGAGAGAATTAGATTCAGATTAACTTCCAGCTAGCTAACGTCAGCTAACCGGCAAAACAAATACTAGGGGTAAACAAACAGTGACGTAAGTATTAGCTTTACGAGCTTTAGTGTCAGCTTAAGCAGGTCGGGGAACACATTAGATTGTCAGAACAGGTATCATGCAAATAATGTGTTGTTGTGACAGCTAAGTTTGTAAAGAATAAAGACAAGTGAGGCTAAAGTTTGCTTAGGACGACACCAAAGTTACACTAATTACATGGGAGTAACGGGACTACCCTAATTACATGGGAGTAACAGGACTACCCTAATTACATGGGAGTAACAGGACCACCCTAATTACATGGGAGTAACAGGACCACCCTAATTACATGGGAGTAACGGGACTACCCTAAGACTGTATTCTACTTTGGGGTGTGGTCACAAGCCACGCCTCGCCATGTGCATCTATTAAGCTCACAGAAAAATTGAATTAAATTAAAAATAATTTTACCTAAGGCAGTTCGAAAAATAAAAAAATGTTTTTGGTTAATTGCTCAGCACTAGACCCTACTAAAGGAACAGCCATGGTAGTGTAGTAGATACTAGCAGGCACTAGGCCCTACTAAAGGAACAGCCATGGTAGTGTAGTAGATACTAGCAGGCACTAGGCCCTACTAAAGGAACAGCCACATGGTAGTGTAGTAGATACTAGCAGGCACTAGGCCCTACTAAAGGAACAGCCACATGGTAGTGTAGTAGATACTAGCAGGCACTAGGCCCTACTAAAGGAACAGCCACATGGTAGTGTAGTAGATACTAGCAGGCACTAGGCCCTACTAAAGGAACAGCCATGGTTGTGTAGTAGATACTAGCAGGCACTAGGCCCTACTAAAGGAACAGCCATGGTTGTGTAGTAGATACTAGCAGGCACTAGGCCCTACTAAAGGAACAGCCACATGGTAGTGTAGTAGATACTAGCAGGCACCAGGCCCTACTAAAGGAACAGCCACATGGTAGTGTAGTAGATACTAGCAGGCACTAGACCCTACTAAAGGAACAGCCACATGGTAGTGTAGTAGATACTAGCAGGCACTAGGCCCTACTAAAGGAACAGCCACATGGTAGTGTAGTAGATACTAGCAGGCACTAGGCCCTACTAAAGGAACAGCCACATGGTAGTGTAGTAGATACTAGCAGGCACTAGGCCCTACTAAAGGAACAGCCATGGTAGTGTAGTAGATACTAGCAGGCACTAGGCCCTACTAAAGGAACAGCCACATGGTAGTGTAGTAGATACTAGCAGGCACTAGGCCCTACTAAAGGAACAGCCACATGGTAGTGTAGTAGATACTAGCGGGCACTAGGCCCTACTAAAGGAACAGCCACATGGTAGTGTAGTAGATACTAGCAGGCACTAGGCCCTACTAAAGGAACAGCCACATGGTAGTGTAGTAGATACTAGCAGGCACTAGGCCCTACTAAAGAAACAGCCACATGGTAGTGTAGTAGATACTAGCAGGCACTAGGCCCTACTAAAGGAACAGCCACATGGTAGTGTAGTAGATACTAGCAGGCACTAGGCCCTACTAAAGGAACAGCCACATGGTAGTGTAGTAGATACTAGCAGGCACTAGACCCTACTAAAGGAACAGCCACATGGTAGTGTAGTAGATACTAGCAGGCACTAGGCCCTACTAAAGGAACAGCCACATGGTAGTGTAGTAGATACTAGCAGGCACTAGACCCTACTAAAGGAACAGCCATGGTAGTGTAGTAGATACTAGCAGGCACTAGGCCCTACTAAAGGAACAGCCACATGGAGTGTAGTAGATACTAGCAGGCACTAGACCCTACTAAAGGAACAGCCATGGTAGTGTAGTAGATACTAGCAGGCACTAGGCCCTACTAAAGGAACAGCCACATGGTAGTGTAGTAGATACTAGCAGGCACTAGGCCCTACTAAAGGAACAGCCATGGTAGTGTAGTAGATACTAGCAGGCACTAGGCCCTACTAAAGGAACAGCCACATGGTAGTGTAGTAGATACTAGCAGGCACTAGGCCCTACTAAAGGAACAGCCACATGGTAGTGTAGTAGATACTAGCAGGCACTAGGCCCTACTAAAGGAACAGCCACATGGTAGTGTAGTAGATACTAGCAGGCACTAGGCCCTACTAAAGGAACAGCCACATGGTAGTGTAGTAGATACTAGCAGGCACTAGGCCCTACTAAAGGAACAGCCATGGTAGTGTAGTAGATACTAGCAGGCACTAGGCCCTACTAAAGGAACAGCCATGGTAGTGTAGTAGATACTAGCAGGCACTAGGCCCTACTAAAGGAACAGCCATGGTAGTGTAGTAGATACTAGCAGGCACTAGGCCCTACTAAAGGAACAGCCATGGTAGTGTAGTAGATACTAGCAGGCACTAGGCCCTACTAAAGGAACAGCCATGGTAGTGTAGTAGATACTAGCAGGCACTAGGCCCTACTAAAGGAACAGCCACATGGAGTGCTCTTTGACTGATCTGTGGCAGTGTAAAAGTACAAAAGGTGTACAGGACAAAGGGGGGCGAGGGTTTCAGTATAGAGAAGAGGGGTGAGCCGGCAGCTAGCCTAGTGGTTAGAGCGTAGGGGGGGCAGGTAGCCTCGTGGTTAGAGGCAGGTAGCCTAGTGGTTAGAGCATAGGGGCAGCAGGTAGCCTAGTGGTTAGAGCGTAGGGGCGGCAGGTAGCCTAGTGGTTAGAGGCAGGTAGCCTCGTGGTTAGAGGCAGCTAGCCTAGTTTGAGGCAGCTAGCCTAGTGGTTTGAGCGTAGGGGCGGCAGGTAGCCTAGTGGTTAGAGCGTAGGGGCGGCAGGTAGCCTAGTGGTTAGAGGCAGGTGGCCTAGTGGTTAGAGGCAGCTAGCCTAGTGGTTAGAGGCAGGTAGCCTAGTGGTTAGAGCGTAGGGGCGGCAGGTAGCCTAGTGGTTAGAGGCAGGTAGCCTCGTCGTTAGAGTGTAGGGGCGGCAGGTAGCCTAGTGGTTAGAGTGTAGGGGCGGCAGGTAGCCTTGTGGTTAGAGGCAGGTAGCCTAGTGGTTAGAGACAGGTGGCCTAGTGGTTAGAGGCAGCTAGCCTAGTGGTTAGAGACAGGTAGCCTAGTGGTTAGAGCGTAGGGGCGGCAGGTAGCCTAGTGGTTAGAGCGTAGGGGCAGCAGGTAGCCTAGTGGTTAGAGGCAGGTAGCCTAGTGGTTAGAGCGTAGGGGCGGCAGGGAGCCTAGTGGTTAGAGGCAGGTAGCCCAGTGGTTAGAGGCAGGTTGCCTAGTCGTTAGAGTGTAGGGGCGGCAGGTAGCCTAGTGGTTAGAGTGTAGGGGCGGCAGGTAGCCTAGTGGTTAGAGCCAGGTAGCCTAGTGGTTAGATGAGGCAGGTAGCCTAGTGGTCAGAGGCAGGTAGCCTAGTGGTCAGAGGCAGGTAGCCTAGTGGTCAGAGGCAGGTAGCCTAGTGGTCAGAGGCAGGTAGCCTAGTGGTCAGAGGCAGGTAGCCTAGTGGTCAGAGGCAGGTAGCCTAGTGGTCAGAGGCAGGTAGCCTAGTGGTCAGAGGCAGGTAGCCTAGTGGTCAGAGGCAGGTAGCCTAGTGGTCAGAGGCAGGTAGCCTAGTGGTCAGAGGCAGGTAGCCTAGTGGTCAGAGGCAGGTAGCCTAGTGGTCAGAGGCAGGTCGCCTAGTGGTCAGAGGCAGGTCGCCTAGTGGTCAGAGGCAGGTCGCCTAGTGGTCAGAGGCAGGTCGCCTAGTGGTCAGAGGCAGGTCGCCTAGTGGTCAGAGGCAGGTAGCCTAGTGGTCAGAGGCAGGTAGCCTAGTGGTCAGAGGCAGGTAGCCTAGTGGTTAGAGGCAGGTAGCCTAGTGGTTAGAGGCAGGTAGCCTAGTGGTTAGAGGCAGGTAGCCTAGTGGTTAGAGGCAGGTAGCCCAGTGGTTAGAGGCAGGTAGCCTAGTGGTTAGAGGCAGGTAGCCTAGTGGATAGAGGCAGGTAGCCTAGTGGTTAGAGGCAGGTAGCCTAGTGGTTAGAGCGTAGGGGAGGCAGGTAGCCAGTGGTTAGAGGCAGGTAGCCTAGTGGTTAGAGGCAGGTAGCCTAGTGGTTAGAGGCAGGTAGCCTAGTGGTTAGAGGCAGGTAGCCTAGTGGTTAGAGGCAGGTAGCCTAGTGGTTAGAGGCAGGTAGCCTAGTGGTTAGAGCGTTGGACTAGTAACTGAAAGGTTGCAAGATCGAATCCCGAGCTGACAAGGTGAAAATCTGTTGTTCTTCCCCTGAACAAGGCAGTTAACTCCACTGTTCCCCGGTAGGCTGTCATTGAAAATAAGAATTTGTTCTTAATTAAGTCACATGCCTGGTTAAATAAAGGTATAAATAAATACAGCGAGGATGAGACAGGAAGGCTGAGGCAGCTGATAACACACCATGAAGAGAGACCTAGTGAGGGTCCCAAATGGCACCCTATTCCCTTTATAGTGCACTACCTTTGACCAGGGCCCTTAGGGAATATAGGGTACCATTTGGAACACAGCCCTACTAAGCTCAGAATGCTCTCTGTAGATAACGTAGCTGCCGTTTGTGGTTAGCAGTGGATCTGCTCTATATAGAAGTGACACCTACTGTACAGCACAGCCAATTCAAGACAATCCTCTGTCCCGCTCTCTCTCTCATGTCACTCTCCTTAGGAGACTGAGACATGCACGCACGCAATAGAGGCTGCTTGAGGCGTCTGCTCTTTCTTTAAACTGACAGATGCTTTTAAACGAGTCCTGCAGACCAGCGTAGAGCATTCCCTACCCAGCAAACCATAATTGGTAAGAGCATTCGGGTAGGTTTGTGGCAAACGTTCTCACGACACAAAAACTGTCCAGTCGTGCTGATGAGTGTAGAATGTTTGTATACAACATTCACCTGATGTTACAAGAACGTTCCCAGAACACATTTAATCTGTTCTTTAAAAGGTTCCCAGAACACATTTAATCTGTTCTTTAAAAGGTTCCCAGAACACATTTAATCTGTTCTTTAAAAGGTTCCCAGAACACATTTAATCTGTTCTTTAAAAGGTTCCCAGAACACATTTAATCTGTTCTTTAAAAGGTTCCCAGAACACATTTAATCTGCTCTTTAAAAGGTTCCCAGAACACATTTAATCTGCTCTTTAAAAGGTTCCCAGAACACATTTAATCTGTACTTTAAAAAGTTCCCAGAACACATTTAATCTGTACTTTAAAAGGTTCCCAGAACACATTTAATCTGTTCTTTTAAAGGTTCCCAGAACACATTTAATCTGCTCTTTAAAAGGTTCCCAGAATGTTTCATTGGGAAACAGAGACAGAAAAAAGAGAAAAGAAAAGACAGAAGACAATTTGGATTTCCTGTAGCTATGTGCGGTAGCTATGTGCGGTAGCTTTGTGCGGTAGCTTTGTGCGGTAGCTTTGTGCGGTAGCTTTGTGCGGTAGCTTTGTGCGGTAGCTTTGTGCGGTAGCTATGTGCGGTAGCTATGTGCGGTAGCTATGTGCGGTAGCTTTGTGCGGTAGCTTTGTGCGGTAGCTATGTGAGCGAGGGGTTAAGGTGAGAGAGGAGAGGGCTGAGGAGGGGGCGAGTGTTTAAGGAGAGAGAGGAGAGGGGTGAGGAGGGGGCGAGGGGTTAAGGAGAGAGAGGAGAGGGGTGACACACAGGGACACATGGTGAGATCAGGAGGGGACAGAGAGCTGAGGGGAGTGAAGGGGTGAGACACAGGGACACATGGTGACCCCAGGAGAGGACAGAGAGCTGAGGGGTGAGAAGGCGTGAGACACAGGGACACATGGTGACCCCAGGAGGGGACAGAGAGCTGAGGGGTGAGAAGGCGTGAGACACAGGGACACATGGTGACCCCAGGAGGGGACAGAGAGCTGAGGGGTGAGAAGGACTAATGAGGGGGAGGGGAGAGGATGACGGCCTAGCTTGCAGGTCTGTAACTCAAGGAACGTGGGAATGGGTGACACAGCTGGAGAGGACAAAACAGTGTCTGGGTGCATTCATGACTCAGTCACAGGATGCAATGCATTATGGATGTTCATATTTAGTATTGCTCTGCAATCTACACTACCAGGTACCAGGATGCAATGCATTATGGATGTTCATATTTAGTATTACTCTGCAATCTACACTACCAGGTACCAGGATGCAATGCATTATGGATGTTCATATTTAGTATTGCTCTGCAATCTACACTACCAGGTACCAGGATGCAATGCATTATGGATGTTCATATTTAGTATTGCTCTGCAATCTACACTACCAGGTACCAGGATGCAATGCATTATGGATGTTCATATTTAGTATTGCTCTGCAATCTACACTACCAGGTACCAGGATGCAATGCATTATGGATGTTCATATTTAGTATTGCTCTGCAATCTACACTACCAGGTACCAGGATGCAATGCATTATGGATGTTCATATTTAGTATTGCTCTGCAATCTACACTACCAGGTACCAGGATGCAATGCATTATGGATGTTCATATTTAGTATTGCTCTGCAATCTACACTACCAGGTACCAGGATGCAATGCATTATGGATGTTCATATTTAGTATTGCTCTGCAATCTACACTACCAGGTACCAGGATGCAATGCATTATGGATGTTCATACTGTATTTAGCATCGTTTTGCAGTCTATACCACCAGCTACCAGTAGCATTGTGTGAATGAACAGACATGCTCAGTGCCTCATAAAATAGTGTGATCATGTGACTGAACAGCAGAGTTTGTGCTATTTAATGGTGTGAGGAATCAGCACAGTACAGAACGTGACACACTGCCTCAGCCTCGTGTGAAGAGAATACGCTGTACTGTACCTGATGTGAAAGCTCTCTCCATAGGGTAACACTGAGAAGGCTGCACACAGAGAACGCTTGGCACAGATCAACACGATCCTGGAGAGAGAAAAACAACAGTAACAAAATGTTAGGGAGGGAGAGAGAGAGAGATGTCTGGCACTACATGCAATTGTACCTTTTGACTTTCATCTAAACCTCAACTTTGGCAGTATTTATACCTGTGAACAGATTGTCAACACAGCACCACTGAAATAGTCTGGTGGGTAGAGTTCATTCTAGATGTTCCAGGCTACCACTGAACTGCATTAAAAAGGTGAACGTCCTACACCTAGGTGGAAACAAGGCCGCTGTGTGTTGTGCTGCCCTCGCATGTCTACCTGTATCAGGATCAGATGTGGCCAAAGGCTAACGTTACCAGAGCTGCTACTTCACACCATATTCCCAGAGCTGCTACTTCACACCATATTCCCAGAGCCAGAGCTGCTACTTCACACCATATTCCCAGAGCTGCTACTTCACACCATTTTCCCAGAGCTGCTACTTCACACCATATTCCCAGAGCCGCTACTTCACACCATATTCCCAGAGCCGCTACTTCACACCATATTCCCAGAGCCGCTACTTCACACCATATTCCCAGAGCTAGAGCCGCTACTTCACACCATATTCCCAGAGCCAGAGCTTCTACTTCACACCATATTCCCAGAGCATCTACTTCACACCATATTCCCAGAGCCGCTACTTCACACCATATTCCCAGAGCCGCTACTTCACACCATATTCCCAGAGCCGCTACTTCACACCATATTCCCAGAGCCGCTACTTCACACCATATTCCCAGAGCCGCTACTTCACACCATATTCCCAGAGCCGCTACTTCACACCATATTCCCAGAGCCGCTACTTCACACCATATTCCCAGAGCCGCTACTTCACACCATATTCCCAGAGCCGCTACTTCACACCATATTCCCAGAGCCGCTACTTCTCACCATATTCCCAGAGCCGCTAATTCACACCATATTCCCAGAGCCGCTACTTCACACCATATTCCCAGAGCCAGAGCTGCTACTTCACACCATATTCCCAGAGCTGCTACTTCACACCATATTCCCAGAGCTGCTACTTCACACCATATTCCCAGAGCCAGAGCTGCTACTTCACACCATATTCCCAGAGCCAGAGCTGCTACTTCACACCATATTCCCAGAGCTTCTACTTCACACCATACTCCCAGAGCTGCTACTTCACACCATATTCCCAGAGCTGCTACTTCACACCATATTCCCAGAGCTGCTACTTCACAACATATTCCCAGAGCTGCTACTTCACACCATATTCCCAGAGCTGCTACTTCACACCATATTCCCAGAGCTGCTACTTCACACCATATTCCCAGTTGCTACTTCACACCATATTCCCAGAGTTGCTACTTCACACCATATTCCCAGAGCCAGAGCTTCTACTTCACACCATATTCCCAGAGCTGCTACTTCACACCCTATTCCCAGAGCTGCTACTTCATACTACATTCCCAGAGCATCTACTTCATACCATATTCCCAGAGCTGCTACTTCATACCATATTCCCAGAGCCAGAGCTGCTACTTCACACCATATTCCCAGAGCTGCTACTTCATACCATATTCCCAGAGCTGCAACTTCACACCATATTCCCAGAGCTGCTACTTCACACCATATTCCCAGAGTTTGCTACTTCACACCATATTCCTAGAGCCAGAGCTGCTACTTCACACCATATTCCCAGAGCCAGAGCTTCTACTTCACACCATATTCCCAGAGCTGCTACTTCACACCCTATTCCCAGAGCTGCTACTTCATACCATATTCCCAGAGCTGCTACTTCATACCACATTCCCAGAGCTGCTACTTCATACCATATTCCCAGAGCCAGAGCTGCTACTTCACACCATATTCCCAGAGCTGCTACTTCACACCATATTCCCAGAGCTGCTACTTCACACCATATTCCCAGAGCTGCTACTTCACACCATATTCCCAGAGCTGCTACTTCACACCATATTCCCAGAGCTGCTACTTCACACCATATTCCCAGAGCTGCTACTTCACACCATATTCCCAGAGCTGCTACTTCACACCATATTCCCAGAGCTGCTACGTCACACCATATTCCCAGAGCTGCTACTTCACACCATATTCCCAGAGCTGCTACTTCACACCATATTCCCAGAGCTGCTACTTCACACCATATTCCCAGAGCTTCTACTTCATACCATATTCCCAGAGCCAGAGCTTCTACTTCATACCATATTCCCAGAGCCAGAGCTGCTACTTCACACCATATTCCCAGAGCTGCTACTTCATACCATATTCCCAGAGCTGCAACTTCACACCATATTCCCAGAGCTGCAACTTCACACCATATTCCCAGAGTTGCTACTTCACACCATATTCCCAGAGCCAGAGCTGCTACTTCACACCATATTCTCAGAGCCAGAGCTTCTAATTCACACCATATTCCCAGAGCTGCTACTTCACACCCTATTCCCAGAGCTGCTACTTCATACCATATTCCCAGAGCTGCTACTTCATACCACATTCCCAGAGCTGCTACTTCATACCATATTCCCAGATCCAGAGCTTCTACTTCACACCATATTCCCAGAGCTGCTACTTCACACCATATTCCCAGAGCTGCTACTTCACACCATATTCCCAGAGCTGCTACTTCACACCATATTCCCAGAGCTTCTACTTCACACCATATTCCCAGAGCTGCTACTTCACACCATATTCCCAGAGCTGCTACTTCACACCATATTCCCAGAGCTGCTACTTCACACCATATTCCCAGAGCTGCTACTTCACACCATATTCCCAGAGCTGCTACTTCACACCATATTCCCAGAGCTGCTACTTCACACCATATTCCCAGAGCTGCTACTTCACACCATATTCCCAGAGCTGCTACTTCACACCATATTCCCAGAGCCAGAGCTGCTACTTCACACCATATTCCCAGAGCTGCTACTTCATACCATATTCCCAGAGCTGCTACTTCATACCATATTACCAGAGCTGCTACTTCACACCATATTCCCAGAGCTGCTACTTCACACCATATTACCAGAGCTGCTACTTCACACCATATTACCAGAGCTGCTACTTCACACCATATTACCAGAGCTGCTACTTCACACCATATTACCAGAGCTGCTACTTCACACCATATTCCCAGAGCTGCTACTTCACACCATATTCCCAGAGCTGCTACTTCACACCATATTCCCAGAGCTGCTACTTCACACCATATTCCCAGAGCCAGAGCTGCTACTTCACACCATATTCCCAGAGCTGCTACTTCATACCATATTCCCAGAGCTGCTACTTCATACCATATTACCAGAGCTGCTACTTCACACCATATTCCCAGAGCTGCTACTTCACACCATATTACCAGAGCTGCTACTTCACACCATATTACCAGAGCTGCTACTTCACACCATATTCCCAGAGCTGCTACTTCACACCATATTACCAGAGCTGCTACTTCACACCATATTACCAGAGCTGCTACTTCACACCATATTCCCAGAGCTGCTACTTCACACCATATTCCCATAGCTGCTACTTCAAACCATATTCCCAGAGCTGCTACTTCAAACCATATTCCCAGAGCAGCTACTTCAAACCATATTCCCAGAGCTGCTACTTCACACCATATTCCCAGAGATGCTACTTCACACCATATTCCCAGAGATGCTACTTCACACCATATTCCCAGAGATGCTACTTCACACCATATTCCCAGAGATGCTACTTCACACCATATTCCCAGAGCTGCTACTTCACACCATATTCCCAGAGCTGCTACTTCACACCATATTCCCAGAGCTGCTACTTCACACCATATTCCCAGAGCTGCTACTTCACACCATATTCCCAGAGCCAGAGCTGCTACTTCACACCATATTCCCAGAGCTGCTACTTCATACCATATTCCCAGAGCTGCTACTTCATACCATATTACCAGAGCTGCTACTTCACACCATATTCCCAGAGCTGCTACTTCACACCATATTACCAGAGCTGCTACTTCACACCATATTACCAGAGCTGCTACTTCACACCATATTACCAGAGCTGCTACTTCACACCATATTACCAGAGCTGCTACTTCACACCATATTACCAGAGCTGCTACTTCACACCATATTACCAGAGCTGCTACTTCACACCATATTCCCAGAGCTGCTACTTCACACCATATTCCCAGAGCTGCTACTTCAAACCATATTCCCAGAGCTGCTACTTCAAACCATATTCCCAGAGCAGCTACTTCAAACCATATTCCCAGAGCTGCTACTTCACACCATATTCCCAGAGCTGCTACTTCACACCATATTCCCAGAGCTGCTACTTCACACCATATTCCCAGAGCTGCTACTTCACACCATATTCCCAGAGCTGCTTCTTCACACCATATTCCCAGAGCTGCTACTTCACACCATATTCCCAGAGCTGCTACTTCACACCATATTCCCAGAGCTGCTACTTCACACCATATTCCCAGAGCTGCTTCTTCACACCATATTCCCAGAGCTGCTACTTCACACCATATTCCCAGAGCTGCTACTTCACACCATATTCCCAGAGCTTCTACTTCACACCATATTCCCAGAGCTGCTACTTCACACCATATTCCCAGAGCTGCTACTTCACACCATATTCCCAGAGCTTCTACTTCATACCATATTCCCAGAGCTGCTACTTCACACCATATTACCAGAGCTGCTACTTCACACCATATTACCAGAGCTGCTACTTCACACCATATTACCAGAGCTGCTACTTCACACCATATTACCAGAGCTGCTACTTCACACCATATTACCAGAGCTGCTACTTCACACCATATTCCCAGAGCTGCTACTTCACACCATATTCCCAGAGCTGCTACTTCAAACCATATTCCCAGAGCAGCTACTTCAAACCATATTCCCAGAGCAGCTACTTCACACCATATTCCCAGAGCTGCTACTTCACACCATATTCCCAGAGCTGCTACTTCACACCATATTCCCAGAGCTGCTACTTCACACCATATTCCCAGAGCTGCTTCTTCACACCATATTCCCAGAGCTGCTACTTCACACCATATTCCCAGAGCTGCTACTTCACACCATATTCCCAGAGCTGCTACTTCACACCATATTCCCAGAGCTGCTACTTCACACCATATTCCCAGAGCTGCTTCTTCACACCATATTCCCAGAGCTGCTACTTCACACCATATTCCCAGAGCTTCTACTTCACACCATATTCCCAGAGCTGCTACTTCACACCATATTCCCAGAGCTGCTACTTCACACCATATTCCCACCACTCAGGAATGAAGACCTAACCTTCACCACTCAGAATGAAGACCTAAACTTCACCACTCAGGAATGAAATCCTAACCTTCACCACTCAGAATGAAGACCCTAACCTTCACCCTTTGAATTGTTTCTTTTTTTTTTACCTTGTAAACATGCAGAATTAATCTGCCAATAATACACATTCATCTATAATATGCCGAATGTCAAAAGGAAACTAAGATCGTGTTGAGAATGTCTCTGTTTTCCATATTTAGTGCACTACTTTTGAGCAGGACCCTTATGGCTGTGGCCTCTATCTCAGATCTCACAATCTCAAGTGGAAAACCCTCACTGCCAGGCCCAGCATGCATGGGAAAGAGTCAAGTAGAAAACCTTCACCACGTGGGAAAGAGTCAAGTAGAAAACCTTCACCACATGGGAAAGAGTCTAGTAGAAAACCTTCACCACATGGGAAAGAGTCAAGTAGAAAACCTTCACCACGTGGGAAAGAGTCAAGTGGAAAACATTCACCACATGGGAAAGAGTCTAGTGGAAAACATTCACCACATGGGAAAGAGTCAAGTAGAAAACCTTCACCACGTGGGAAAGAGTCTAGTAGAAAACATTCACCACATGGGAAAGAGTCTAGTGGAAAACATTCACCACATGGGAAAGAGTCTAGTGGAAAACATTCACCACATGGGAAAGAGTCTAGTGGAAAACATTCACCACATGGGAAAGAGTCAAGTAGAAAACCTTCACCACGTGGGAAAGAGTCTAGTAGAAAACCATTCACCACATGGGAAAGAGTCTAGTAGAAAACCTTCACCACATACGAAAGAGTCAAGTGGAAAAGTAAAAACAATGCCAGTGAGTCCTGGTGGGTTTATAACGGGCACAGGGTAAACATAGCACTCTTGTTTCTCAGCTGGCTTGGAGCCAGATGACTGTGTGTGTGTGTGTGTGTTCGTAGAGTGCCCTGGGGACAAGGGAACAGGCAGTCTGGCAGTACACATAGCCAGTATGTGACATAGCATAACTCAAGACCTGTGTGGATGACTGAGTGTTCTGTTGGATGACTGAGTGTTCTGTTGGATGACTGAGTGATCTGTTGGATGACTGAGTGTTCTGTTGGATGACTGAGTGTTCTGTTGGATGACTGAGTGTTCTGTTGGATGACTGAGTGTTCTGTTGGATGACTGAGTGTTCTGTTGGATGACTGAGTGTTCTGTTGGATGACTGAGTGTTCTGTTGGATGACTGAGTGTTCTGTTGGATGACTGAGTGTTCTGTTGGATGACTGAGTGTTCTGTTGGATGACGGAGTGTTCTGTTGGATGACAGAGTGTTCTGTTGGATGACTGAGTGTTCTGTTGGATGACTGAGTGTTCTGTTGGATGACTGAGTGTTCTGTTGGATGACTGAGTGTTCTGTTGGATGACGGAGTGTTCTGTTACTATTGTATTAAAGGACCAGTCTACACTCATAACAACAGCCTTGTGATGCTCTCTGACCCACTAGAATGATTTAATAATAGCCCCAGCACGAGAACAACAGAGACAGAGCAGAGCCAAGTTCCAACAGGTGTTAAGGTGATCATACAATAATAATAATTATAAGGGTCCTCTGAATGAGGAGTTAATCTGTGGACTGGCGTTACATTTTCCAGTTACTGGCCCACCTCTCTAACCTCTGGGCTACTTTCAGTTGGCTTGTAGCCTTGCATTAAGACCGCAGTCAGGAGTCCAAAGTTACTACATACTGTATATTCCTCATCTACAGTTCTGTTCTGCAAAGAAAATGAAGAAAGGAAGTGTTCTCGGAGAACGAGGAAGGGATTCAGTCAATGTTCTGAGAGGCAGGAAGTGTTTCAGTCAGTGTTCTGAGAGGCAGGAAGTGTTTCAGTCAGTGTTCTGAGAGGCAGGAAGTGTTTCAGTCAGTGTTCTGAGAGAACGAGGAAGGGATTCAGTCAGTGTTCTGAGAGGCAGGAAGTGTTTCAGTCAGTGTTGTGAGACTTACCTGCTGCCTCGTGTGTCGTATTGTCTCATGTTCTTGATGAAGTGGACCTTCTTCACAGGGTGATGTCTGGGGGAGCCCAACAGGTTACGAGTCCGACTGTGGGGGGGGGGGGGGAGAGAGAGAGAGAGAGAGAGAGAGAGAGAGAGAGAGAGAGAGAGAGAGAGAGAGAGAGAGAGAGAGAGAGAGAGAGAGAGAGAGAGAGAGAGAGAGAGAGAGAGAGAGAGAGAGAGAGAGAGAGAGAGAGAGAGAGAGAGAGAGAGAGAGAGAGAGAGAGAGAGAGAGAGAGAGAGAGAGAGAGAGAGAGAGAGAGAGAGAGAGAGAGAGAGAGAGAGAGAGAGAGAGAGAGAGAGAGAGAGAGAGAGAGAGAGAGAGAGAGAGAGAGAGAGAGAGAGAGAGAGAGAGAGAGAGAGAGAGAGAGAGAGAGAGAGATCATGAAACATGGCAACACAGCAGTACAGCAGTCAAGAGCCAAGGATCCCCCACCTCAGATGAGTGTAATTCACAGTTTCCAGTCTCAACAGTAATTACTCATCATAGTCCCATCAGTTGCCATGGCAGCATAGGCTGCGCTATCTCTGTAAATTTATAAATATATTCATAATTATTATAACTTTTTTTGTGCGTTTTATCCAACAATAACAATGAAACCTGTGACCACCATGTGTGTGTGTTCCCTGAGGGGGGAATTCAATCTGTTAGGTGGACTTCAAGAAGTTGGGATTTAAGTAGAATTCTCTCCCTCCCTCCCTGGGAACCATATGTTTATGTTGTCAAAGCAAGTGAAATAGATAACACAAATGAAATAAACAATGCAAATGAACAGTAAACATTACACTTACAAAAGAATAAAGACATTTCAAATGCCATATGATGGGCAAATAGTTAAAGTACACAAGGGAAATTAAATAAACCTAAATATGGGTTGCATTTACAATGGTGCTTGTTCTTCACCAGGTTGATCTTTTCTTGTGTCCGCTCTAATCTAACTCCAATACCACACTTTTCAAACGGTATTCCTTTTCAGCAGACAATTCATAGGATAAAATCACACATGAAAACGGTGAAATAACGGTCAGGTTCAGTTGGGTTGAGGCGAGTTGTCAGCTCAGCTGATTGGGTGGTAGATAGTCGCATTCTATCACCTTACCACACACACGCACGCACACACACAGGCACACACACACAGGCACACGCACACAGGCACACACACACAGGCACACACACACAGGCACACACACACAGGCACACACACACAGGCACACACCTCTATTCTACTTATATGGGTTGGTTAAACAAACACACTAGTCAGCAGAAGAACAAGTATATTCCACAGACCGACAGAAATGGAACATTCCAGCACATTCCGCAGGCGTTCTCAGAGGATCTCTCCCAACTTCAAAACACACACGTGATCTCCCGGGAACCCTATGTTGTGTGGTATGTTATACATACAGATGCAGATGGGCATTTACGTAGAAGAAGTCCCATGAGCACCAACATGTGAAGTTCATAACAGCACATCAAATTTGGCTGTCAAATGAAAGTTAAGGCATAGATAAACGTTTCATTCATTTTCCATCTTAAAAATTAGGCAGTCAGTACCTTCAGACAGTATTCACACCCCTTGACATTTTCCACATTTAGTTGTGTTACAGTCTGAATTTACACACAATACTCACAATACCCCATAACGTCAAAGTGATTTATAACCACTGAGGTTTACTGCAAGTCGCAGAGTTAAATAGGAGCTGCCTCCACTATTCCAGCACCATTTCAACAACAGGAGCTGCCTCCACTATTCCAGCACCATTTCAACAACAGGAGCTGCCTCCACTATTCCAGCACCATTTCAACAACAGGAGCTGCCTCCACTATTCCAGCACCATTTCAACAACAGGAGCTGCCTCCACTATTCCAGCACCATTTCAACAACAGGAGCTGCCTCCACTATTCCAGCACCATTTCAACAACAGGAGCTGCCTCCACTATTCCAGCACCATTTCAACAACAGGAGCTGCCTCCACTATTCCAGCACCATTTCAACATCATCTAATCACCTCTGCTTTGTCTAATACAGTGACAACTAAAATATTCCAAAAACTATTTAGTCCAATCAACAATAAACTAAATAGCATGTGGCTGTCCATGGTTCTGATTTCTGTGTGCAAGTAGAAAACAACATGTTGACTCATCCTACTGGTTGAGAAACGCCAATGCCATTTTCCTCTTTCATGTGGCCTAAACGGTCTATGACTCTGTCATACAGTACACGCTTAGTTTTTGCTGTGCTATGCTACCTGGCTAAAATGCTTGCTCGCTAGCGTAACTTCCTTTCATGTGCAACGATGCGCCAGGCCGGCTGGATAACATTAGCCTAACGTTTCTACATCTAGCTACATATTAAACTCATATCCTCTCAGGCCAGGCGCACAACAATGTGCGACTTAATAGTTGGATCAGAATCACCGTTATAATCATTGGCCAGTATGGAGTAAAACCACATCTCCCTTGTCTTCATCCATGGCTAATTTAGGAAAGGGACAGTTTTAGCTAGATAGCTACCGGAGAACAATGACAACGAGATGCAACAATTCAAGTTGTTTTCTGTCAATGATGTTTGGTTTCTGATGTGATGGTTTCTGATGTTTTTGGTACGCCAGGACCGTTCACAGCTGAGCTCACTCAGTTTAGCTCAAAGCTAATTGGCTATTATTTTATACATTTTTTTTAATCAAGTTTTTTTTTAACCAAATACTTGCTGGCTTCCCTTGCATTCAATGTAACGGACGACAACAATGTCATACTCATTTTGACCAGACAACATCGGATAGATGGACTACACCTACTGAGAAAGAGCGGGAGTTGTTTCGTTCGCTCTGACGCTTTCTCCGGTAAGATACATTCAGCCTCTTGTTAATTAAAAAAGGATATTTCTGAAACACACAGAGATGAAAGATAAGATGTATTGTTTTTGTATAATATACACTACCGTTCAAAAGTTTGGGGTCACCTAGAAATGTCCTTGTTTTTGAAAGAAAATTACTTTTTTTTGTCCATTAAAATAACATCAAATTAATCAGAAATACAGTGTCGATATTGTTAATGTGGTAAATGACTATTTTAGCTGGAAACGGCAGATGTTTTATGGAATATCTACATAGGTTTACAGAGGCCCATTATCAGTAACCATCACTCCTGTGTTCCAATGGCACGTTGTGTTAGCTAATCCAAGTTTATCATTTTAAAAGGCTAATTGATCATTAGAAAACCCTTTTGCAATTATGTTAGCACAGCTGAAAACTGTTATTCTGATAAGGAAGCAATAAAACTTGCCTTCTTTAGACTAGTTGAGTATCTGGAGCATCAGCATTTGTGGGTTCGATGTCAGGCTCAAAATGTCCAGAAACAAATACATGTCTGCTGAAACTCGGCAGTCTATTCTTGTTCTGAGACATGAAGGATATTCCATGCATAAATTGACAAAAAACTGAAGATCTCGTACAACGCTGTGTACTACTTCCTTCACAGAACAGACCAAACTGGCTCTAACCAGAATAGAAAGAGGAGTGGGAGGCCCCGGTGCAGAACTGAGCAAGAGGATAAGTACATTAGAGTGTCTAGTTTGAGAAATCGACGCTTCACAAGTCCTCAACTGGCAGCTTGATTAAATAGTACCCTTCAAAACACCAGTCTCAACGTCAACAGTGAAGAGGCGACTCCGGGATGCTGGCCTTCTAGGCAGAGTTCCTCTGTCCAGTCTCAATGTTAACAGTGAAGAGGCGACTCCGGGATGCTGGACTTCTGGGTTCTTTGTCCACATTAATCTTCTCTTTTCATTGGCCAGTCTAAGACATGGCTTTTTCTTTGCAGCTATGCCAGCATCCCGGAGTCGGCCAGCATCCCGGAGTTGCCACTTCACTGTTGACGTTGAGACTGGTGTTCAATCTACACACAATACCCCATAATGACAAAGCAAAAACAGGTTTTTAGATTATTTTGCAAATTCATTAAAACATTTTTTAAATGAAATATCACATTCACTCAGTACTTTGTTGAAGCACCTTGGGCAGTGATTACAGCCTCAAGTCTTCTTGGGTACGACGCCACAAGCTTGATACACCTGTATTTGGAGAATTTCTCCCATTCCTCTCTGCAGATCCTCTCAAGCTCTGTCAGGTTGGATGGGGAGCGTCGCTGCACAGCTATTTTCAGGTCTCGCCAGAGATCCTTGATCGGGTTCAAGTTCCAGGCTGGCTGGGACATTCGGAGCCTTGTCCCGAGGCCACTCCTGCGTTGTCTTGACTGTGTGCTTAGGGTCGTTGTCCTGTTGGAAGGTAACCTTCACCCCAGTCTGAGGTCCTGAGCGCTCTGGAGCAGGTTTTCATCAAGGATCTCTGTACTTTGCTCCATTCATCTTTCCATAGATCCTGACTAGTCCCTGCCACTGAAAAACGTCCCCATAGCATGATGCTGCCAACACCATGCTTCACAGTAGGGATGGTGCCATGTTTCCTCCAGACATGATGCTTGGCATTCAGACTAAAGAGTTCAATATTGGTTTCATCAGACCAGAGAATGTTGTTTCTCGTAGTCTGAGTGGCTTCAGTCTGGCCACTCTACCATAAAGCCCTGATTGGTGGAGTGCTGCAGAGATGGTTGTCCTTCTGGAAGGTTCTTCCATCTCCACAGAGAAATTTGGAGCTTGGTCACCTCCCTGGGCAAGGCCCTTCTCCCCCTTCTCCCATTTAACAATTATGAAGGCAACTGTGTTCTTGGGAACGTTCAATGCTGCAGAAATGTTTTGGTACCCTTCCCCAGATATGTACCTTGACACAATCCTGTCTTAGCGCTCTAAGGATAATTCCTTCAACCTCATGGCTTGGTTTTTGCTCTGACATGCACTGTCAACTATGGGACCTTATATAGACAGGCGTGTGCCTTTCCAAATTATGTCCGATCAATTGAATTTACCCCAAGTGGACTCCAATCAAGTGGAAGAAACATCAAGGATGATCAATGGAAACAGAATGCGCCGGAGTTCACTTTTGAGTCTCATAGCGAAGGATCTGAATACAGTCGTAGCCAAAAGTTTTGAGAATTACACAAATATATTAATTTTCACCAAGTCTGCTGCCTCAGTTTGTATGATGGCAATTTGCATATACTCCAGAATGTTATGAAGAGTGATCAGATGAATTGCAAAGTCCCTCTTTGCCATGGAAATGAACTGAATCACCAAAGAACATTTCCACTGCATTTCAGCTCTGCCACAAAAGGACCAGCTGACATCATGTCAGTGATTCTCTCGTTAACACAGGTGTGAGTGTTGATGAGGACAAGGCTGGAGATCACTCAGTCATGCTGATTGAGTTTGAATAAGACTGGAAGCTTCAAAAGGAGGGTGGTGCTTGGAATCATTGTTCTTCCTCTGTCAACCATGGTTACCTGCAAGGAAACACGTGCCGTCATTGCTTTGCACAAAAAGGATCTGCACGCACAGTGAGGCAAAGACTTTTGGAGGATGGCCTGGTGTCAAGAAGGGCAGCAAAGAAGCCACTTCTCTCCAGGAAAAACATCAGGGACAGACTGATATTCTGCAAAAGCTACAGGGATTGGACTGCTGAGGACTGGGGT